>NC_023754.2:10086583-10350617 GCF_000499845.2 Phaseolus vulgaris | reverse complement strand
AAGCTTAACTATTTGAAACACAGTCGTTTTGAAAGGTTTTACTTAGTCAAAATTCTTGATGCACAAAATCTAATTTTAGCAAGACTTAGCCAAGGCATCAGTTTAAAAATGAATCTGTTTATTTAGAAAAGAACAGATTTATTTTTATGCAGTATACTTGTTTTTTGTAAAACATGTGAAAAACAGTTTAAGAAAACTTATGCTTGTTCTTATCACATGGTCAGTGGTTATGAGGTGAGTTACTCAGCAAAAAGTCCACTCTTAAACAACCTCTAAGCACTACCTAAGACACACTTAAAGCAAACCAAAATACATATGAAATGTACATATAAGTCTTCATCAAACACATATCTTGAAGGGGCAGCAACCATCTTCAACACAAACAAGGAGTAGTAGACGCATAAGAGGTGTTCCAAAAGCTCAACTTAAATCGTGGTCGTGGATGAAGCATAAGGTACACAACTTTAACTACTCATTCGTGGATTGGATCTTGAATCCAATGTTTTGCACCAAGATTTATAAGTAAGGGGGATCGGAAGTTTTAATTTGCAATAGAGGAGGAAGAAGGTGAGGGCTAATATAACTGTTTTACGGCAGGGCTGTATAGAGCTAGGTGGCTCAAGGAAGAGGTGGCCTTCGCTCCTTTTCTTCTTTAGTTGCTTGGCAGCATTTTTCGAGCCAACAGCTGTTATATGGGTGGTCAGGACTCCTAAACTATGAAATCGTAAGGTCGGTCTAATGGAGTAGGGAGTTGGAGTGGTGGTGTTCTTTGATGAAGGTCACTAAGGGATATAGGGAACAAGGAAATGTTGGAGCTGATTCTGTCGTGCCGGTACATGGTCTTGGTGCTACGAAGGGTGCCATGATGCAAATGTATTATAGGTACCCTAGGTTGTGCTGCTTATATGCAGGGTGATACAGGCTTTGCGAATTCAGAATAGCAATGATCCTCATTCTTATGGATGGTTAGCTGCTCACTTTAATGTCCAGGTTGGGTTATGCAAATGTGATGCCTCACTTGTGAGCATTCTGCAGTACGCTCTAGGACTCGTTTTGGTTTTGGGTGTGAGGATCATGGTGGGCGAATCACCCTTTGGGACTAGAGGGTTGTGTCTCTAGGATTAGAAGATGTCTAGCAGGTGCACTTCTCATCATATCCCTATGTTGTAGATGGTAACAGACTGATGTAAAGGGAAGGGAGGAGGCTCAAGCTCCTCAATATCCAGTAGCTTATTGTAGTTGTGTCTACCAGAGCTTGGTTTTTCTGGTATACATGCAGTTCAAGTCTATTATGGGGCTCCTAAGTACCTTAAGCTTTATGTGATAACTACTTTATCTTTAACTTTGTTGCTATGCTGATTGCTTAAGCTAGGAAGGTTTTTGTATAAGGGTTGGGACACCCCTTAAGTGTCTCTCTTTTATATTAATTCATTGCTGATAAAAAAAAATTGTATACCGGTTGGGACATCCCTAAAGTGTTCCTTTAATTCATTACTTATTGCTCATAAAAAAAAATTGACTATATGTGACGATTAACATACTTAAAATATCATATCCTTAGCTAATGCACCAAAACCTTTTGGATCGACGGAAACAAAAATATATTTAAGCAACATCTTTTTGGAATTTTTGTTGTTATGTCATTCTTGCTGCTATTAAAGGTTGTCATGATTTTACTTAATACATTTTGTTAAAACTTGTATCACACATGCATTAGTAACTAACTAATGGCATAAAAAATATTCATCGCTAATTTACTTTTATAATAACTTTTATGACGATGTTTTAAGACAACTTATAATAATTTTGTTATAAAATGACATTGTTAATCATCCCAACTTCAATTTCTCACCACAAATTCATTATTATTTAACAACAACAAAATATCTTAAAAATATTTTTAATGATTAATATATTTTCAACATTTGACTAAGTAGTATTACGTTGATAGCATGTAAAACCTGATTAGACCAATTCAACGTTAACGCATACTAACAGTGTAAATTAATTGGATGTATTGATTTCGTTACTTTCAGTTAATTTAAGATTTAAAATATATTATGTTAATAATAAATAAGAGTAGAAATAAATTAACATATATTTGAATTAATATTTAAAAGCAACCCTTGACCAAATAGGTTGACTAAAGTAGTTATACGTTAAGATGGAAGGGAAATAAAAAATATTGATGAGTTATAAAAGATGCAAAGTATTAAGTGTGTATATAAGAATGGATGGTAAGCATGATGAAGAGATAAGTTGATAAGAGTGAAAGCAGAGAAGCATAGAGAATAAAGAGAAAAGATGAAGGTTTTGGCTATATGGTGATGTTTGTTATGGTTTATGGTTGGCCATAACAAGATTGAGTGAAGTCAAATGCCTGCTAGTTGTGATGAGTATAATCCATTATTTCACCATGTTGCCTTATTTGGTTAATCCAAACTTTAGGATTCCAAGTCAAGGTGTTGTGCTGGAGCTGCTCAGGTGTTTGGAAAAGCCCAACATCCTGCAGCTATTCAAAAACTTTGTACTTGTCTGGTTGCCACTATGCCTAATTTGTCGTTTAAACCTGAGAATTGACACAACTCCCAACAGCTTGCAAGATTAAACTTTCATTCCTATTGATAAGTGCATAAAAGCTTGAACTTATTCAATTGCTCATACCATACATTCACACTTCAATGGTTAAGTTGATGCATGTAAAACAAATAAATATTATCAAAGGAGGTATCACTCTTTGCAATTACTATTATTATAGTCTACAACTTTTTATTTATGTATTTATGCATTTTGTGTGGATTAATTGTGTGATTAATTAAATTAAATAAAGTATTTTGGATGTTTTCACTTACATATAAAATCACATTTGTGGTAAAGATTAATAAGTTGGTACATAGTAGCTAACAACCAAAGTAGAGATGTGAATACTTTCAAAAACATATAACCTCAAATAAATCCTAATCATATCTTGCAAAATATAAATATTAGTTGTGTGCCTATTTAATAAATAAGAATAATAAAATAAATAATAATATTTATGTTTGGTGATGAAGGTTAAGTAAGTCAACACTATAAAAAGTTATTAAAAAAACTAATTTTAGATACCAAAATAATTAGTTATTATATTGATTAAATTAAACATTATCTTATAAATTAAAATTATTATTATTTAAATAGATTCTATTAATAAGAAAAATTTATAAACAATTTTTAAATTAGTATTTAACCATTAGTTACTAACTACTTTATATTCTAAATTAGTATCTATTAGTCTTCTAAAGACTAATTTTAAATTTAATTACTAAAACCATAATAATTAATTTAAACACCAATTTATAATATTTTGTTCTTTTAGTACTTTATGTTGTAGGAAAATTGTGTGTCCTCTAACACTTGTTATATAATTTATGGCAAACTGAGTTGGTAAACATAAGTAAATCTAATCCATCTTTTAATTTGTTGTGCGAAGTAATAATAAGAGGAATAATTATGAAAAAAAATGAGAAGAGTTAAAGAAATAAAAGCCATTCTTAAATATGGTCTAATTAAGTGATAGAAAATATGAATGTTTCGGTCGTAATAGTATTATATAGTTATGGAGTCGAGTTCAATGTTTGTTTATATATTTATTTATATATATATATATATTTATATATTTCTTAATTCATTAAGATGTTTTTTAAGAACAAAACTGTGACATTATTTTGAACTCCAAAACGAATAATATTTCTGATGCAGTAATTAATCCTAACGATACTATCTCAATATGTTTAAGGTTGAAATAGTAAATGTAAATTACTAAAAAAAGAAGTCTGATGATAAAATATTTTGAAATTTTCCTTTAACAATTAGTGTGATGAAAACAATTTGTTATAATATTGGTACTTTTGTTGGATCTGTAAACTAAATAAATTGTATTAATTTGCCGCAAAAATTCATAGATAATCACAAATAATCTACAAATGTTTTACAGATTTTTATCCATAAACACTATAATTTCATGATTATTATTATTAAATCCTTATTATAATTAAATTATACTGTAAGAAATTCTATAAATAAATAGAAATATATATTTAACCACCACCACACACACTAAATAAACTTAGTGAGTATATTACAATTATTATTTTTTTATTATAATTTTTATTATTACTATGATTATTATCATTAATTTATTATTAATAATTTTAATAATAATATATTATTATTAAATTATATTATCAATAATAATATAATTATTATAAATATTAATATTATTTAATTATTATTAATATTATTATTAATTTATAAAATTATATTATTAATAATATTAATTATTATTAAAATTAATTATTACTATTAATATTAGTATTATAAAAATTCTTACTTTTTATTTTGTCAGCAAAGAATAAATAAATTAAAAGAGACATTTTAGAGGTGTTTCAACCCTTATATAGTGCCTATTTTGAAAGACAGCTAAAAAAGGGGCAAGAAGCTAAAACTATTGAAACAATTGTTGGACAAAAATCACAACCTAAGCACCTTACATATCCCCATGAAGGCAGCGGCCTACAAAATCATGCAGATTATAGGAATAAAAGATAATGGCATGCTTAGAAGACCACCTTTCATCCACATATCCTATTAACTTTCAGCTGCTTGGCAAAAGCCCACATTCTAGTCTACAACTTTCATCACAATTATCCCCAAAATTACTAACCCTGTTAGATTAGAGAACTTTAGACCAATATCATTAGTTGGTATTTTTTACAAAATCATAGAAAAATTCTAGGTAGAAGACTGCAGAAAATCATGCATAAAATCACTAATCATAAACAATCGACTTTCATTCAGGGAAGGGATATCCTTGATAGCATAATTGTGGCAAATGAAGTTATAGAGGAGGTAAGAAAGAAGAAGTGTAAATGTATCATTGTTTTGTTTGTTGTTGCCTGTGTCAAAAGAAGCTCTCAAAGTGGCTCTTTAAGTCATTATGTTGGACAAACAAAATACCAATCCACCTATAACATAGAGCCCACACGCACACACGCACAAAGCCACACCACATTCCATAAAAAGATGTCGATATGATTCGATCTTGTCTTGGCATAACGCGCATAAGGTAGATTCCAGCGCCACCCCTCTCCTATTGAAGCACTCTCTAGTTTGTAGTTTACCCAATAGAGCCCTCCATGCAGTGGTCGTGACATTGGGAAAGGCCTTGGCCTTCCAGAGGAGCTTAAATGCTTCAATGAGGCCCTCCGCCACTCTTAGCTAAACACTCATATGTTGATTTCACAGTGAAACACCCTTTTTCATTATTCCCCCACACTCGTATGTCTTACTCCTCCCTGTTAACTGTGGCCCTTGAAATGTTTATTGCAAGATCTGTTTCCAACACCGATTCCCATTCAAATTTGTCATACATCCAGCTTAAGGTCCATCGCCATATTAACCCTTCCCACACACCTACCTCTTCCACCTTTTGTCCCTAGTTAGACGATAAGGAATGCAGTGTGGGGAATAAAGTTTTGAGATTATTGTTCCCAACCCACACATCCTCCCAAAATTTTTCTTTGTCACCACGACCTAGTTTCCATCCAATTTCTGCTTGGAACCATCCATCTCCTCCTCCCTCCCTACACACTTTATCAAGGTCCCTCCACCACCATGATTGCAATTTCAAAGGCGTTTGTATTACCTCACTTTCTATTCCATATTTTGACTCGAATAAATCCTTCCATCTCCCTTTCTCGTCCGAGGACCAACGCCATCTCCATTTGGCCAATAAAGCGTAATTAAAGTTACCAATGTCTGTGAGTCCCAACCCTCCCTCCTCTTTTAATTTGCATAGGTTTTCCCAGCTTACTCATGAGATCGGCTTCTTCTCCTTCCCCCACCCCCACAAAAACCTCCTTTGGATACTAGTGATACTCTTACAGACCAAGTTCGATGCTCTGAACAGAGACAAGTATTACAAAGGTATTGTAGTGAGGACAAACTTTATAACACAGATTCTCCCTGCCGTGGATAAAAACCTCCCTTTCCACACATTGAGCCTAGCTTTCAGCTTGTTTAAAATCGGCTCCCATAACTTTTTTTTCCTTGGGTTGCCTCCCACCTCAAGCCCCATATATTTGAATGGTACCTCCATCTGAGCACAATTCAAGGTCTCTGTGTAACAAAGGAGATTATTTCTATGAACATTGATGCCTGTTAACTTTGACTTATGAAAAATAATCTTCAAGTCTGAAGCTAGCTCGAAGCCCCTAAGGATAGCCTTTAGGGTCGCCACATTGCAACCCTTTAGCTACTACAAGAAAGAGGAATGGAGCAAGCGAGTCTCCCTTCCTCAGCCCAATTTTAGTTTTGAATTCTCCGTCAGGCTTCCATTAACTAGGACTGAGATAGTAGCACTTTCCATACAACCTCGGATCCATCTAATCCACTTAATGTGGAAACCCAACTTATGTAGCATATCATAGAGGAACTCCCATCGAACCGAATTGTAAGCTTTTCCAAAATCCACCTTCAGACATAACCCGCTTCTCCCGCCCCTTCTAAGATCCTCCACCTCTTCATTAGCCATAAACACACTGTCTAGAATCCCTCTATCCTTCAAGAAAGCCGATTGACATTCATCAACAATCATGGGGAGAACCTTCTTGATCCTTCAAGCCAACACCTTGGATATATATTTGTAGATGGCGCCTACTAAGGATATGGGTTTGTATTGATCTAGGTGAACATGATTCCTTACTTTAGGTACTAATGTTATGAATGACGCATTGCACCCCTTTGGTATACAACCTGTTTCATGAAAAAGGGTCATCACTGTCGTGAACTCTTCCTTCAAGAACTCCCAACTCTTCTTTAGGAAATTGAAATTGAATCCGTCGGGTTTGGGGCTTTTTGAACCTTCACATTGCCACACCGCATCCCTTATTTGCTCCTCGGAGAACCCTTCTAACATACTCAAGTTATCAGATATAGATAGAGACTTGAACTCAACCGCATCAAGTCTTACACCTAGGTCTTTTGTCGCTTCAAATCTGTTCTGAAACAACTTTTTCGCTTCAGTACGAATTGTGCTAGGCTCCTCACTCCACAAGCCCTCAACCTCAACTCCCTTTACTTCATTTCTAATTCTTCTCTATCTCAAGGAAGAGTGGAAGAATTTTTTACAAGAGTACCCATTCTTGAACCAGCTTACTCTGGCCTTTTGGCGGAGGAGGGATTCAAGCTTTATATTAGTTTCCTTCAGCCGACTTACTAGTTCAACCCTTTTTAACCTTTCGCTTTCCAATAAGACACCATTGCAGTCTTGGCTATCTAGGTCCTCAATTTCCTACAAGATCCTCTTCTTAATAGTCTCGATATTGCCGAAGACATTCCTGTTCCAAACTTTTAAGTCGCCCTTCAAGTGTTTCAATTTTTCTTTGACTTTCATGAACCCGCTCCCCTGAACTGAATATGAGGACCATCTACCCTTCACCATCTCCATAAAACCTTTCTCTGACAACCAAGTGTCGATGGTTCTAAAAGGTTTAGGACCCCAATCCTTATCCATGGACTTTACAACCAGTGGTTAGAAACTTCCCTACGTTGCACATATTGTTTAGACATTGACCATATTTGCATCCATTCTTCACAGACAAGCACTTTGTCTAGCCTGCTCTTAGCCGACCCATTAGAGTTGAACCAGGTAAATTTCTTACCAACATAAGGAAGCTCGAGCAGAAAGTTGGCGTCGATGAAGCAATTGAAATCTCTTATTTCGCTTGACTGGTTGTCCCTTGCCCTTACACCTTTCCTTTCACTTTGGCTTCTTACGGCATTAAAATCACCGTAGAAGCACCAAATCAGAACTTGGGTCCCTGTAAGTTCCCTGTAAGTGTCTATTAATTACCACTTTAAGCAATTATTCTACAATGTAAAGTTCATTAACTTACATACCTTTAAGTGCACATAATTTGTTGCTCATACATGAACCTTTGAACAAAATACTTTAAAATTGTAAGTTTGATATACTCTCGATTAAAATGTCCTTCACCTTACTTAAATAGACATATATGACGCTTAAACATGCTTCAGATATCATATTCTTTGCTTTAAGTGATGTACCAAAATATTGGTTGACACTACCTTTTGGATCGACTAAAGCAAAAATTATATTCAAGAAACATTTTTTTTTAACTTTTGTTGTTATGATCGTTGTTGCTGCTATAAATGGTTGTCAATGATTTTATTTAATACATTTTATTACAACTTTTATAACACATGTATTAGTAACTAACTAATTGCATTAGAAATATTCATAACTAACTCACTTTTATAATAACTTTATGACAATGTTTTTTAGACAACTTATTTTTGTTATAAAATAAAATTGCACTACAATATAATCATGAAATAGGGACCATTTTAAAGATAAAAAAAATTGATTTCTAAATTAGTTTCTATTAATGTTAAATGGTTTCTAAATTAGTATCTAATTAGCAACCAAGATTTTTGCTACCAAATTTAGAATCTAAATAATTGGTAGTTAAAACCTTGGTAGCTAATTAAATATTATGAAAAAGTACATTTAGCTGCAAAAAAAAAAGTGACGGTAACACTGGGGACACTAAATAGTGTCAGCTAAGCCTTCACGATTAAAAAAAATTAAATAAAGTGTGGGAAAGCGTGGGTTATACCCACGCAAATTTTATAAAAAAAGTAATAGTAATAAATTTTTAAATTTTTGAAAGATAGACCCACGCTATGCCTAATTAAAATTTTGAAGGTGTACTTAAAATTTTGAAGGCTAAGCGCACGCTATGCTTACTTAAAATTTTGAAGGTGTACTTAAAATTTTGAAGGCTAAACACATGCTGTGCCTACTTAAAATTTTGAAAGTGTACTTAAAATTTTGAAGGCTAAGCTCATGCTATGTCTACTTAAACTTCACACTTTTGAAGGTTAAGTTCACGGTATGCCTCGAGATTTATTCTTTGAAAGTGTTGACGTAATTCCACTACCATACCCAGTGGGTTCATATCTGTCGCCACAATCTCTTTCGGCACTGAATGAGTCATGAAAATTATGGGGGGCCTTGTATGTTCCACCCGCAGCTTCATTCTTGATAAGTGAAGAATTCCCCTGTGTGAAGGCGCTGAGTCAACAACCTCATTGAGAAACGATTTCTTCTCCTGAGAAGGACCTTGAAAGTTGGTGTTGCCAAACCCTTCGATCCATCTATTGAGATCAGTAGAAGCTGAAGCTGAAGGCGGTTGCTTGCTGTTGTTATCATCTGCAGAAAAAACAACAGAGATAGCCTCTTGAGCAGTGTCTCTCACAGCCTTGTTGAGTGCATCGCCAGCCTTGTTGAGTGCCTCGCCTTTCAGAGAATCCAATTGACCCTTGTACTGTAACAACTGACGAATTGCCACTGATGTATCTGCATTTTCCTTATAAACTCTACACCACATTTTCCAACTGCATACTTGATCAATCTCAAAGCCTGTGAAATGCAAACAACCACAATGATCGGAATCTGAGAGCTCCTTCACGATGTGTTTAAGGATGAATTCTGAGAGCTCCTTCACGATGCTAGGGTGCAAAGAGCGTAGGAGCTCGCAGATTTCATCAAGTTTGTAGACAAGTGTGACTTTCTCTTCATCTGAGGTAGCGAAATCGATCAAGCACCACCTCTAGTACGATTCCACCGCTCTTCGACTCAATTCCATTCTCTTCTCCTTCACAGATTCTGTTTATTTATATTTACTGCAACACAATTCGCAACTTCACTCACAGTAAGTAAAAAACCTTGCAATTTGAATGATGTTGTTCTCTAGTTTTTGTATTAAAATAGTAGAAATTCTAGATTTGGAATGGAACTGAGAAAGAGAGCGATGAAGGAACGTAAAAGCAGAGAGACGAAGGGCCTTTTTGCCACGAAAAGAGAAAATTCATCCAGAACGTGCACGTCAGTTGCTAGTTGCTGACTCACCCACGCCATGTGAAAACTTGTTTCTACGCTCCCGGTGCACATTAGAACTTGTCATTAAGTTGTGTTTGTCTATTGGAAACAAATCGACAAAACAAAACTCCGTTACCCCAACTCGAATTTTTCTGAATAAAAACTTTACACTTTATAAAGAAAGAACTTGCCCTACATTTTCATTCGTTGAAATGATAGCTTGCAGTAGGTCTCTCACCAGGTTCGTGTAACAAACTATTTTTCTCTCAGAATAAATTAATATATCTCGATATCAATGTTAGAATCTGCAATTTCGAAATTCTTGTGTTTGATTACACACTTCAAATTATCCCCTAATTCTTGTTCATTCCTTTTACAAGCACACTCCCGTGATTTGTTGCTATACTGTCTTCCAATTTAATTCGTAGTCACTGATTCTCAATTTTTCTTTTCTTTAGTAAGTGTTCCTAGTGAAATTATAGGGACATTGCAATTAGATATATCTATTGATTGATCAAATTTTACTGGACTCAGTTTTACGCTCGCAAATAATTGATTTACACTGGTTATGTTGCGTCTACTTATACATACTGGACTGAGATGATGTCTCAATGAGTTGTGATTGTATCAAATTTTCTATTTCTCTTGGTCCTTAAGAGTTTTGAACTCCTTTCTCATCTTAAAGTTATTTCTTTTTACAACAAGAGTACTTATCATTGTTTAAGCTGCAATTTTATGACGAGGGGTAGGAAGAAGAAAATATGTCTTGAAGACCATACCATGGAACAGAAAAAAATGAACTCTATATGGAGACCAGTTGCCACTAAAGCCAATACTTGTGAAGGTTTGTCCTAGGACATGCTATTGTTCAACTTCCGGTTGTACCAACTGTTGAATCAAGTAGTGTTCAAGCTTTGAAGAATCCAAACCCTTTGAAGAATGTTGAAGTCTTGGTTGTGCTTGCTGTTGCTGAGTTGTCTTAGTTAGGATCTGGGGTAGTTTGAGTTTTGTAATCCACTCAAGATTGAATCCAAAACATAGGCATTCTCAATCTTTTAAAAGAAAAGTGTTTTTCTAACTAAGTGAAAAACAACCCATTGTTTTGTCGAAACAACCGATTGTTTTATACTTAGATGTTTTTAGAAAAGATTGAAAACTGTTTTTCAAATGGTTGAACTGTTAAAACTAAAACAACCGATTGATTTGAGGAAACAACCGATTATTTGTTTTGGTACCATAACAGAAAAACTGTTTTAGCTTTGACTGAGCTTTAAATGTTTTAACTGTTTACGCTCCAGTCTTTAATGCTTTGACCAATCTTTTAAATGCAATGAATAAGTTTGTTAAGATTTGATAACAAACAATATCTTTGAATATATTCAGAAAAACAGATTTGAGTAAGAAGATTTTGAACACAAGCTTTTGAGTTTTTCAAAGAATTGAGATTGCTTAGAGATTGAGATTAATCAAAGAGTGTGAGATAGGATTTCTGCTTATATAGATTTCATATTTGCTTCTGTAACAAGTGTAATCCTTGAATTCTGTTGAACAAGTTTGTTTGTGTGTTTGCTGAGAAGTGCTGTGTGTTCTTGAGGGGATCAAGATCAGCATTCTTAGTGTTGGTGTGTTGGCCAAGAGAAGTGTGTGTCTTGAGGGGATCAAGGTCACTTTCTTGGTTGTGGTGTAAGTAATCTAGGTTTGATTGCTTAGTGAAATTCATCAGTGGTTTCTGAGAAGACTGGATGTAGCTTTGGGTTTAGAGTGAACCAGTATAAACATCTGTGTGCATTCTCTCTATCCCTAACTCTTTAAATTCAGTTTTGATATTTGTTTACTGGTATAAACAACCGATTGTTTTACTGATGCTGTGCTTTTAGCTTTGTGTTTTGAAAAACTGATTTCTCAATCAAGGTATTCTCGAAGTAATTTCATTCAAGGCTTAAAAGTTTGCGAAAACTCTCTTTAAACAATTCACTCCCCCTCTAGTTTAAAGCCATATATTCTAACACCAACTACCAACAATTTTGAAATTTTGCGTTATGCTTATGATTTTTATTTTATTTTTTCTTTTGCATGATACGACATTTTGGAAAATGTAACACACAGAAGAAGTAGTTACTTTTTTTTCTTATCTTTATACACACACGGTCTAGTTCCTCGATCAAAATTAGTATTTTTGTATATTTCATGCTATGTATTTGACAAGCACTCAATGCTATGGGGTAGTGTGAATTTTGAAAAGCATGATACCTATTACTTAGGAGGAGAGGTCGGGTAGGACGGTTACTCATATTAAATGATCTGGTTTTTGTAGTATTTGTATTGTACTTTTTGTTTGAAAATTCTTATATATCACTACCCATAGAGGTGTTATATTGGCTAATAGTTTCAGCTTACATGCTGCCCACGCATTTTTATTAATTATGTGACCAATGTGTAGACTCAGTCCACGCTTTTTTATTAATTATGTGGTCAGCGTGAAGGCTTAGCCCAAGTTTTTTTTATTAATTATGTGGCCAACATGTACGCTAAGTCCATGTTTCTTCAAATAAACAATATAAATACAATTTTGTGTGGCTAATGTGTAGGCTAAGCTCACGCATGTTTCAAAATTGTGTGGCCTGTGTAGGCTAAGCCCCTGCTTAAAATATAAATATAATTTTGTGTGGCCAATGTGAAGGCTAAGCTCACGCATGGTTAAAAATTGTGTGGCCAATGTGAAGGCTAAACTCACGCATGGTTAAAAATTGTGTGGCCATGCGTAGGCTTAGCTCACGCTTATTTGAATAACCAATATAAAATATAATTTTGTGTGGGCATCATGTAAGCTAGGCCTTTGCAAAAAAACACACCACTTGTGTCCAACACATCCTCCACTATTTTTACGTCGAGCATATTAGCTTCCAAATTTAAATAAACGCTAAGCCCACGCTAATTACACCTTTGCGTCCGTTTATTATACCTAGTGTCTGTTTTTGTCCCATGCTAACAAGGATATTTCTTGTAGTGTTAAATATCATTTTAGAAACCATTTAACAATAATATAAACTAATTTAAAAATCAAATTTTTATTAGTTTATAAAATGGTATATAAATTAGTTACTATAGCAACTAATTATTTTGTGTCTCTAAAATTGATTTCTATTTTAGAATTTTCTTATAGTGTTGGTATTATCAGAAACTTTAATTTATCATCACAAAATGTATTAAAAGTATTGCTTTGCTTTAAGTGATGTCAACCAACTACCTTTTGGATCGACTAAAGCAAAAATTATATTCAAGCAACATTTTTTTTAAAACTTTTGTGGTTATGATCGTTGTTGCTGCTATAAAAGGTTGTCAATGATTTTATTTAATATATTTTATTGCAACTTTTATACACGTATTAGTAACTAATTAATGGCATTAGAAATACTCATAGCTAATTCACTTTTATAATAACTTTATGACAATGTTTTTTAGACAACTTATTTTTGTTAGAAAATGACATTGGTATTCATCAGAAACTTTAATTTATCATCACAAAATTCGTTACTATTTATAACAACAACAAAATGTATTAAAAAGTATTTTTTAATGATTAATATATTTTAAACATTTGACTAAAACTAGAATTACGTTGGTACCATGTCAAAACTGACAGTGTACAATTTCAACGTTTGTTATGGCTTGTGGTAACGGACATTCAATTTCAACGTTAACGCATACTAACAGCCATCGTTACATTTCTGTGATTCTGGTTGAATCACTTCTAAACTAGATTTTATTTATTTATTTTTTATTTTTAATAAAAAAAAGTAAAATTACATTGATATGTACTGTGATTTGCGTCACTTTAAGTTAATTTTAAGATTTTAAAATATATAAACAGTTTTGTTAAATAATAAAAAAGAGTAGAAACTAATTAACATAAATTTAAATTAATATTTAAAAGCAACCATGGCCAAATAAATGTTTAAAAAAGTAATAGACTAACTTGACTAAACTAGTTTTACGTTAAGATGCAAAGGAAATACAAAAATTATTGATGAGTTATAAGTGTTTGACTAAGCTAAGGAAAAAAAAAGATGAAACATGGTAAACATAATTTGAATTATTTTAAGCTTACTAACAGTGTAAAATTACATTGGAATGTAATGTGATTTGCGTTACTTTCAGTTAATTTTAAGATTTAAAAATATATTATGTTAAATAATAAATAAGAGTAGAAATGAATTAACATATATTTGAATTAATATTTAAAAGCAACCCTTGACCAATTAGGTTGACTAAAGTAGTTATACGTTAAGATGGAAAGGGAAATAAAAAAATATTGATGAATTATAAAAGATGCATAGTATTAAGTGTGTATATAAGGAATGGGATGGTAAGAATGATGAAGAGATAAGTTGATAAGAGTGAAAGCAGAGAAGCATAGAGAATAAAGAGAAAAGATGAAGGTTTTGGCTATGGTGATGTTTCTTATGGTTTATGGTTTGGCCATAACAAGATTGATTGAAGGTCAAATGCCTGCTAGCTGTGATGAGTATAATCCATTATTTTCACCATGTGTGCCTTATTTGGCTAATCCAGACTTTGGGATTCCAAGTCCAAGGTGTTGTGCTGGAGCTGCTCAGGTGTTTGGAAAAGCCAATAATCCTGCAGCTATTCAAAAACTTTGTACTTGTCTGGTTGCCACTATGCCTAATTTGTCGTTTAAACCTGAGAAATTGACACAACTCCCAACAGCCTGCAAGATTAAACTTTCATTCCCTATTGATAAGTGCATAAAAGCTTGAACTTATTCAACTGCTCATACCATACATTCACACTTCAATGGTTAAGTTTGATGCATGTAAAACAAATAAATATTATCAAAGGAGGTATCAACTCTTTGCAATTACTATTATTATTAGTCTACAACTTTTTATTTATTTATTTATTTATGCATTTTGTGTGGATTAATTGTGGGATTAATTAAATTAAATAAAGTATTTTGTATGTTTTCACTTACATATAAAATCATATTTGAGGTAAAGATTAATAAGTTGGTACATAGTAGCTAACCAACAAAAGTAAGAGATGAGAATACTTAAAAATTAAAAAACATATAACCTCAAACAAATCATAATCATATCTTGCATGTTTCCAAAGGCAGGAGGTTGTTTGTCGTTTGTTCCGAGTAGACTGTTTTAGAAAGGGAAGTGATACCCGTTGTAGTCTGCATGGGTATCATGTTTTTTTGTTTTTTTTTCTGTGAACGGGTGGGGATAAATATTAGTTGTGTGGCTATTTAATAAAACTAATAATATCTTGTAAAAGATAAATAAGAATAATAAAATAAATAAATATTTATGTTTGGTGGTGAAGGTTAAATAAGTTAACACTACAATAAAATTATTAAATAAAACTAATTTTAGATATCAAAATAATTAATTATTATATTAATTAAATTAAAGATCATCTTATAAGTTATAAAATTATTATTATTTAAAATAGATTTTATTATTAATAAAAATTCATAAAATCATTTTTAAATTAGTGCGAAGTAATAATAAGAGGAATAATTATGAACAAAAATGTGGAGAGTTAAAGAAAATAAAAGCCATTCTTAAATATGGTCTAATTGAAGTGATAGAAAAATATGAATCCAAATAAAAGCCATTCTTGTATATATTTTTCTCTTAATTTATATTTTTTTAATGATAAAATTATAAAAAAAAATTGAACTTCAGATCCCAACCACACTATCTCAATATACTTGAAGTCAAAATAATAAATATAAATTACTATATAAAAGGTTAAATATAAAAGTCTGATGACAAAATATTCCAAATCTATCTTTAACTATTAGTCTGATAAAAACAATTTGTTAAAATGTTGGTACTTTTGTTGGATCTGTAAATTAAATAAATTGTATTTATTTACCGCAAAAAATTTATAGATAATCACAAATTATTTACACAATGTTTTATAGATTTTTATCCATAAACACTATAATTTCATTTTTTTTTTCATGATTATTGTTATTAAATCCTTATTATAATTAAATTATGCTGTAAGAAATTCTATAAATAAAAAAATATCTTTAACCACTACACACTAGATAAACTTAGTGATGATATTATAATTATTATTTTTTTATTATATTTTTTATTATTACTATGATTATTATCATTAATTTATTATTAAAATTATATTATTATTATCAATAATAATATAATTATTATAAATATTAATATTATTTAATTATTATTGATATTCTTATTAATTTATAAAAATTATATTATTAAAAATATTAATTATTACTACTAACATTAGTATTATAAAAATTCTTACTATTAATTATAATTATTATTATTATAAATATTAATTTTATTATTACTATTAATTTTATTATTAATATTTTATAGTAATAATATTATTTTTAATATTACTTTTATTTTTAATATTATTAAACTGTTGTATTTTGTAAGTAGAAATTTATATGTAATATGAAATGTATTTACGGATATATATTTTTGGATAATTTATCTAAAACGTAAAATTTGTATCTACCTTTGAATTTATTTATCAGAAGCTACAGATTTATGGGTAATAATTTTTATGTAGTACGGAATTTATTTATATATATATTTATATATATATATATATATATATATTTAAATCTGGATATCTATGTAATAATTATGATAAATTTGAAATTTTGTGTAACACTATTTTAATGAATTAAAAGTATGAATTAATCGATAAAAAAACACTTAAATCCAAAGTTTTGAAAAATTACTAAAATCACTAAAAAAAAACAGATTTACCTACGGACCAAATCCGTATGTAACAGCAAAAATTCGTAGGTAAATCAGTATTATCGACGGATTTTTCATGTAAAAAAAATCGTATGTAATGTTGACGTATGTAATTTACCTACGAAATATGAACCTATGGATAACAACGAAACGTAGGTAATACCCACGAACAGTAGTCCGTAGGTAAGATATACACACACATTACCCACCAACTGTATTTCATGGGTACATTCGTAGGTAATCGTACATCCATCAAAATGTCTATTCATGCATTTAAATGAATGCCTTTTTTAAAACATGTATAATTTAACATATCCAACACATTTAATTTCAAATTCAAAACATAACATAATTGAAGTCTGCATACGAAAGATAACTTAATATAAAAATCAAGTCCAGATGGTTTTAATTTTAGCTTTTTTAAAGAATTCTGAGAGATTATAAATATAGAGTTATATGAAGCTACATGCTGCTTTCACAAATGAGGGAGATGACCAAAAGGATGTACTGCCTCTTTCATCACAATTATCCCCAAAATTACTAACCCTGTTAGATTAGAGGACTTTAGACCAATATCATTAGTTGACAATTTTTACAAAATCAAAGCAAAAATTCTAAATAGAAGACTGCAGAAAATCATGCAAGCTGTAAACTATTTATTTATTTTGGATCTGTATACTAAATAAATTGTATTTATTTCCCGCAAAAAATTCATAGATAATCAAAAATTATCTACAAAATGTTTTATAGATTTTTATCTATAAACACTATAATTTCATGTTTTTTTCATGATTATTATTATTAAATCCTTATTATAATTAAATTATGCTGTAAGAAATTCTATAAATAAATAAAAAATCTTTAACCACCACATTAGATAAACTTAGTGATTATATTACAATTATTATTTTTTTATTATAATTTTTATTATTACTATGGTTATTATCATTAAGTTAATATTAATAATTATAATAATGATAATATTATTATTATTAAATTATTATTATTACTTGTTGAGATTGTTTTTTAATGAAACTTCATGCTTCGAAAGGAAGGAAAGGAAGAATGATACTAACCAATGATTTCACATGCTCAATGAGTTTTGGTCTGACAGCAAGTCAAACAACCAAAACAGTTTTCAATCTTTTCAAAAACACCTAAGTATAAAACAATCGGTTGTTTCGACAAAACAACAGGTTGTTTTTCACTTAGTTTGAAAAACACTTTAAACTTAAAAGATTTGAAAACACTTAAGCTTTAGATTCAACAAAGAATGGATTGCAAAGATAAACTACCCCAGATCCTACTCTAAAACACAACAGCAACTTCAAGAAACTCAGCCTTCCATCAAACGCTAGGATTTGGATTCTTCAAAGCTTTTGATCACACTTGATTCAACAGCTATAAGTAATTGGATGTTGGCTGGTGCATACAAGAGAACCTGTAGAAGTGGAAGGGTTTGTTGGTGTATAGGTTGTTGGCAACGAAGCATTAGCAATCTTATTCGGGGATAAAATTGTTGCACCAATAGAATTATAAACTGACTCAAAGGTCCAGAGGTGAGTTTGAGTATGCATAACAGGTACACTAGATGTTTTCCCTGTTTGCAGAGGTAAGTTTTGATGTGTTGGTAAAGGGTGGAAAAGGTGTGGTCAGGGGTTGTTGCGCTGCTAGCTAAACCATCTATGAGGTACTGCAGAAACACTTTGAAGGCATGCAAAATAAGACGTGGATAAGGTGGTATATTTTCTTGTTGTGTAATGTTCTGGTATGGAATAATTTAAGCAGAAGCTAAGTAGAATCAGAGGGGATTTAGGTGCTAGAGCAAAATCTGTGATAAGGTCTTGAGTGTTTGTTGGGAGTATCGTATGTATGTGTATATGAATCCTAGAATTCATTTCTTTGTCAAGGAAAGAAGAAGTATGTATGTATCTCTGTCCGATGTAATCTTGTATACAAAAGGAGATGCTAGAAGGGTCGTGCTCTCAAAAGAAGGTGTTGTGGTGGTGCGGAATGATAACGGTTTTGTATAGGGTTATTAGGGTGATGGGAACTAGTTGGCATTTGATGGTCTATGGTTGCTGGTTTTCCTTTTTTGAACTAGTTTTGGGGTAGTAAAGGAAGAGGTAACTCCCTAAAAGCTTTGTAATTATGGATTTAAGTGGTTTGTCACTTAGTTTGCCTACATTGGATGAATGCTTAATTTGGAGTGTTATCTGTAGGAGAGGGGTGGCGTTGGAATCTACCTTATGTGTCTTATGCCAAGACAAATCCGAATCATGTCAACACCTCTTTATGGCATGCGATGTGGCTCTGCACGTGTAGGCTTTATGTTATAGGTGGATTGGTATCTTGGTTAGGTAACACAATGACTTGAAGAACCACTTTGAGAGTTTTTTCTTGGCCCAGGCCAACAATAAACAAAACATGGTTTGGAAAGGTATATGGCCAGCTATTGTAAGGTGCATATGGGAGCACAAGAACTTGACTGTGTTCAAACAAGGAGTAGTAGATGCATAAGAGGTGTTCCAAAAAGCTCAACTTAAATCGTGGTTGTGGATGAAGCATAAGGTACACAACTTTAACTACTCATTCGTGGATTGGATCTTGAATCCAATGTCTTGCATCAAGATTTATAAGTAAGGGGGATCAGAAGTTTTAATATGCTATAGAGGAGGAAGAAGGTGAGGGCTAATATAACTGTTTTACGGCAGGGCTGTATAGAGCTAGGTGGCTCAAGGAAGAGGTGGCCTTCACTCCTTTTCTTCTGTTAGTTGCTTGCCAGCATTTGTCGAGCCAACATCTGTTATATGGGTGGTCAAGACTCCTGGACTATGAAATCGTAAGGTCGATCTAATGGAGTAGGGAGTTGGAGTTGTGGTGTTTCTTTTGATGAAGGTCACTAAGGGGATAGTAGTGGAACAAAGGAAATGTTGGAGCTGATTTTGTCGTGCCGGTACATGGTCTTGGTGCTACGAAGTGTGCCATGATGCAAATGTATTATAGGTACCCTAGGTTGTGCGTGCTTATATGCAGGGTGTATGCAGGCCCTGCGAATTCAGAATAACATTGATCCTCCCTCTTATGGATTGGTTAGCTGCTCACTTTGAATGTCTAGGTTGGGTTATGCAAAATGTGATGCCTCACTTGTGAGCATTCTACAGTACGCTCTGGGACTCGTTCTGGTTTTGGCTGTGAGGAATCATGTTGGGCGAGATCACCCTTTGTGACAGGAGGGTTTGTGTCTCTAGGATTAGAAGATGTCTAGCAGGTGCACTTCTCATCATATCTCTATGTTGTAGATGGTAACAGACTGATGTAAAGGGAAGGGAGGAGACTCAAGCTCCTCAATATCCAGTAGCTATATTGTAGTTGTGTCTACCAGCAACTTGGTTTTTTGCTGGTATATATGAAGTTCAAGTCTATTATGGGGCTCCTAAGTACCTTAAGCTTTATTGTGATAACTACTTTATCTTTTAACTCTGTTGCTATGCTAATTGCTTAAGCTAGGAGAGGTTTTTGTATAAGGGTTGGGACACTCCTTAAGTGCCTCTCTTATTATATTAATTCATTGCTGATAAAAAAAAATTGTATACCGGTTGGGACATCCCTAAAATGTTCCTTTAATTCATTAATTCATTGCTGATAAAAGAAATTTGACTATATTTGACGATTAAACATACTTAAAATATCATATCCTTAGCTTATGCACCAAAAATATTGGTACACTACCTTTTGGATCGACGGAAACAAAAATTATATTTAAGCAACATCTTTTTGTAATTTTTTGTTGTTAAGCTCATTCTTGCTGCTATTAAAGGTTGTCAATGATTTTACTTAATACATTTTGTTAAAACTTGTATAACACATGCATTAGTAACTAACTAATGGCATAAAAAATATTCATCGCTAATTTACTTTTATAATAACTTTTATGACGATGTTTTTAAGACAACTTATAATAATTTGGTATAAAATGACATTGGTAATCATCCCAAACTTCAATTTCTCATCACAAAATTCATTATTATTTATAACAACAACAGAATATCTTAAAAAATATTTTTTTAATGATTAATATATTTTCAACATTTGACTAAGCTAGTATTACGTTGATAGCATGTAAAACCTGATTAGACCAATTTCAACGTTAACGCATACTAATAGTATAAAATTACATTGGAATGTATTGTGATTTGCGTTACTTTCAGTTAATTTTAAGATTTAAAAATATATTATATTAAATAATAAATAAGAGTAGAAATGAATTAACATATATTTGAATTAATATTTAAAAGCACCCTTGACCAAATAGGTTGACTAAAGTAGTTAGTTTAGATATAAAGGGAAATAAAAAAATATTGATGAGTTATAAAAGATGCATAGTATTAAGTGTGTATATCAGGAATGAGATGGTAAGAATGATGAAGAGATAAGTTGATAAGAGTGAAAGCAGAGAAGCATAGAGAATAAAGAGAAAAGATGAAGGTTTTGGCTATGGTGATGTTTGTTATGGGTTATGGTTTGGCCATAACAAGATTGAGTGAAGGTCAAATGCCTGCTAGCTGTGATGAGTATAATCCATTATTTTCACCATGTGTGCCTTATTTGGTTAATCCAGACTTTGGGATTCCAAGTCCAAGGTGTTGTGCTAGAGCTGCTCAGGTGTTTGGAAAAGCCAACAATCCTGCAGTTATTCAAAAACTTTGTACTTGTCTGGTTGCCACTATGCCTAATTTATCGTTTAAACCTGAGAAATTGACACAACTCCCAGCAGCCTGCAAGATTAAACTTTCATTCCCTATTGATAAGTGCATAAAAGCTTGAACTTATTCAACTGCTCATACCATACATTCACACTTCAATGGTTAAGTTTGATGCATGTAAAACAAATAAATATTATCAAAGGAGGTATCAACTCTTTGCAATTACTATTATTATTAGTTACAACTTTTTATTTATTTATTTATGCATTTTGTATGGATTAATTGTGTGATTAATTAAATTAAATAAAGTATTTTGGATGTTTTCACTTACATATAAAATAACATTTGAGGTAAAGATTAATAAGTTGGTACGTAGCTAACCAACCAAAGTAAGAGATGTGAATACTTTCAAAAACATATAACCTCAAACAAATCCTAATCATATCTTTCAAAATATATATATTAGTTGTGTGCCTATTTAATAAATAAGAATAATAAAATAAATAAATAAATATTTATGTTTGGTGATGAAGGTTAAGTAAGTCAACACTATAAAAAAGTTATTAAATAAGAACTAATTTTAGATACCAAAATAATTAATTATTATATTGATTAAATTGAAGATTATCTTATAAATTGTAAAATTATTATTATTTAAAATAGATTCTATTAATAATAAAAATTTATAAAACAATTTTTAAATTAGTGTTTAACCATTAGTTACTAACTACTTTATATTCTAAATTATTAGTCTTCTAAAGACTAATTTTAAATTTTAATTACTAAAACCTTAATAATTAATTTAAACACCAATTTATAAATCATTTTGTTCTTTTAGTACTTTATGTTGTAGGAAAATTGTGTGTCCTCTAACACTTGTTATATAATTTATGGCAAACTGAGTTGGTAAAACATAAGTAAATCTAATCCATTTTTTAATTTGTTGTGCGAAGTAATAATAAGAGAAATAATTATGAAAAAAATGAGAAAAGTTAAAGAAAATAAAAGCCATTCTTAAATATGGTATAATTAAGTGATAGAAAAATATGAATGTTCTGGTCCTAATAGTATTATATAGTTATGGAGTCGAGTTCAATGTTTATTTATTTATTTATTTATATATATATATATATTTCTTAATTTATTAAGATATTTTTTAAGGACAAAATTGTGACATAATTTTGAACTCCAAAACGAATAATATTTCAGATGCAGTGATTAATCTTAATGATACTATCTCAATATGCTTGAGGTAGAAATAGTAAATGTAAATTACTAAAATAAAGAAAAAGTCTGATCATAAAATATTTTGAAATTTTCCTTTAACAATTAGTCTGATGAAAACAATTTGTTAAAATGTTGGTACTTTTGTTGGATTTGTAAACTAAATAAATTGTATTAATTTACAGATTTTTATCCACAAACACTATAATTTCATGATTATTATTATTAAATCCTTATTATAATTAAATTATACTGTAAGAAATTCTATAAATAAATAGAAATATATATTTAACCACCACCACACACACTAGATAAACTTAGTGATTATATTATAATTATTATTTTTTGTTATAATTTTTATTATTACTATGATTATTATCATTAATTTATTATTAATAATTATAATAATAATAATATATTATTATTAAATTATTATTATCAATAATAATATAATTATTATAAATATTAATATTATTTAATTATTATTAATATTATTATTAATTTATAAAAATTATATTATTAATAATATTAATTATTATTAAAATTAATTATTACTATTAATATTAGTATTATAAAAATTCTTACTTTTTATTTTATCAGCAAAGAATAAATAAATTAAAAGAGACACTTTAGAGGTGTTCCAACCCTTATATAGTGCCTATCTTGAAATGTTAAACCAAGTGGTGTTCAAACTTTGAAGAATCCAAACCCTTTGAAGGATGTTGAAGGCTTGGCTGTGCTTGCTGTTGCTGAGGTGTCTTAGTTAGGATCTGGGGTAGTTTGAGTTTTGTAATCCACTCTGTGATTGAATCCAAAGCATAGGCATTCTCAATCTTTTTAAAAGAAAAGTGTTTTTCAAACTAAGTGAAAAACAACCGATTGTTTTGTCGAAACAACCAATTGTTTTATACTTAGATGATTTTAGAAAGATTGAAAACTGTTTTTCAAGTGGTTGAGCTGTTGAAACCAAAACAACCGATTGATTCGAGGAAACAACCGATTGTTTGTTTTGGTACCATAACAAAAAAACTGTTTTGTGCTTTGACTGAGCATTAAATGTTTTAATTGATTACGCTCCAGTTTTAAATGCTTTGACCAATCTTTAAATGCAGTTAATAAGTTTGTTAAGATTTGATAACAAACATCTTTGAATATATTCAGAAAAATAGATTTGAGAAATAAGATTTTGAACACAAGTTTTTTAGTTTTTCAAAGAGTTTAGATTGCTTAGAGATTGAATTTGATCATAGTGTGTGAGATAGGGATTCTGCTTGTATTGATTTCAGATTTATTTCTGTAACAAGTGTAATTCTTGAATTCTGTAAAACATCTGCTTCTGTGTGTTTGCTGAGGATTGCTGTGTGTTCTTGAGGGGATCAAGATCAACATTCTTAGTGTTGGTGTGTTGGCCAGGAGAAGTGTGTGTCTTGAGGGGATCAAGGTCACTTTCTTGGTTGTGGTGTAAGTGATCTAGGTGTGATTGCTTAGTGGAATTCCTCAGTGGTTTCTGAGAAGATTGGATGTAGCTCTGGGTTTAGAGTGAACCAGTATAAACATCTGTGTTCAATCTCTCTATTCTTAATCTCTTTAAATTCAATTTTGATATTTGTTTACTGGTATAAACAACCGATTGTTTCTGTGAAACAACTGATTGTTTTTCTGGTGCTGCTGTTTTTGCTTATTGATTTGGCAAACTGGATTCCTTATCAATTGTTTCTTGAGATAATTTCATTCCTGACTTAAAAGTTTGCGAAAACCCTCTTTAAACAATTCACCCCCCCTCTAGTTTGAAGCCATTCATTCTAACAATTGGCATCAAGAGCTTGGTTCTTGAAAGTTATTCAAGTTGATCCAAAAACCTTTTTTTGATGGCTGAAAAGTTTTCTTTTGGGGAAGGTGCATGCTTAAACAAACCACCTTTGTTTTGTGGTATGAAATATGATTTATGGTGCATAAGAATGAAATTCTTTGTTGAATCTTTAGATAGGAAAATCTGGAATGTCATTACAAAGAACTATCTCATGCCTATATCTGAAAATGATTCCTTTGAAACTGAACATCTTAATTGTATAGCTATGAACATCATTGTATCTGCACTTGATTCTAATGAATTGCTCAAGGTTTCATGATGTAGTTCTGCCAAAGAAATGTGGAATACCCTTGAAAAGCATCACAAGAATCCAAGGAGTGCATTGATGGAAAAAGAAGAATCTTCTGCTGAATCTCTCTCTTCAGAATCCAAAAAGAAGGGTCATGTTAAAACTAAATGTCCCAATAGAAAGAAGAGAAACTTCAAGAAGCATGAGAAGAAAGGTAAATCAAGAAGAGCTTATAATGATAAAAGCTCATCATCAAGTAAGGAAGAAAAGGCAAACTTATGCTTAGTTGCTGAAAATGATGATGAATCTTGCAACTCAAGTGAGGTAAGTTATTGTGCCTCTTTAAATGAACAAAATTATAGTGAATTGCATGAAGCTTTTCAAGAAACACATGACGAAGCTAATAGATTGGTTCTTTCAAACAACCGATTGAAAGATCTTAATAGTTGGCTTGAAAAGAGAGTTAAATCACTTGAAGAAGATATGGAAAAAGCAAAAAGTGATTTTGAAAAATTAGAAACACATTTCAAAAACTCTTCTTGCAAGTGTGACACTCTCATTTGCGAAAATTGTGAAAATCTTGAGAAAAAGGTTCATTATCTTGTTGACACTGTGGACAAGCTTTCAAAAGGGAAATCTAACTTTGAGAATGTCTTGGCATCTCAAAGCTGTGCTTTTGGAAAGGCTGGTTTAGGTTTCAATCCATAGAACCAACAAGATAATGTTGAACCAAGTGGTGTTCAAGTTTTGAAGAATCCAAATCCTTTGAAGGATGTTGAAGCCTTGGCTGTGCTTGATGTTGCTGTGATGGTTTAGCTTAGTTCCGGGGTAGTTTATATGTTGTAATCCACCCTTTCATTAAATCTAAAGTATTAGCATTCTCAATCTTTTTGAAAGTAAAATGTTTTCAAACTAAGTTAAAATAACCGATTGTTTTATCAAAACAACCGATTGTTTATACTTAGATGTTTTGAGGAAAAGATTGAAAACTGCTTTTAAATGGTTGAACTGTTAAGTACCAAAACAACTGATTGATTCGAGGAAACAACCGATTGTTTGTTTTGGGACCATAACAGAAAAACTGTTTTCTGTTTGACCGAGCTTTAAATGATTTAACTACTTACGCTCCAGTCATTAAATGCTTTGACCAATCTTTTAATGCAATTTAAGAGTTTGTTAAGATTTGATAACAAACTACATCTTTGAATATATTCAGAAAAACAGATTTGAGATTTAAGAATCTTTGACAAAGTTTTTCCTAAGAGTTTGTTTTTTTGTTTTTCAAAGAGCTGAGATTGCTAAGAGTTTGTGATTGATCAAAGTGTATGGAATAGGAATCTACTTGTATTGATTTCAGATTATCTTCTGTAACAAGTGTAATCCTTGTACTCTGTTGAACAAGTATTCATTTTTGTGTTTGCTGAGATTGGCTGTGTGTTCTTGAGGGGATCAAGATCAGCAATCTTAGTGTTGGTGTGTTGACCAAGGAGAGTGTGTTTCTTGAGG
Source organism: Phaseolus vulgaris (assembly GCF_000499845.2). Classification (NCBI taxonomy): domain Eukaryota; kingdom Viridiplantae; phylum Streptophyta; class Magnoliopsida; order Fabales; family Fabaceae; genus Phaseolus; species Phaseolus vulgaris. Next base: position 10,324,354 of record NC_023754.2, on the reverse strand, counting down.
TGTTCAAGGTCATTCTCTTGGTTGTTGTGTAAGTGATCAAGGTGTGATTGCTTAGTGGATTTCCTCAGGGTTTCTGAGAAGACTGGATGTATCTCTGGTTTGGAGTGAACCAGTATAAACAACTGTGTACAATCTCTCTATCTCTAACTCTTTAAATTCAGTTTATTTTTTGTTGTTTACTGGTATAAACAACCGATTGTTTCTACTGAAACAACCGATTGTTTCTACTGAAACAACCGATTGTTTCTACTGAAACAACCGATTGTTTTTCTGGTACTACAGCTTTTGCTTGCTGTTTTGGCGAACTGAATTTCTGAATCAATTGTTTCCTAAGATAAATTCATTCTAGTTTTGAAAAGTTTGCGAAAACCCTCTTTAAACAATTCACCCCCCTCTAGTTTAAAGCCATCTTTTCTTACAATTGGCATCAAGAGCTTGGTTCTTGAAAGTTATTCAAGTTGATCCTAAAATCTTTTTAATGGCTGATAGACTACCTTTTGGGGAAGGTGCTTCAATTAACAGACCACCTTTGTTTTGTGGTTTGAACTACTAGTTTTGGAAAGTAAGAATGAAAATATTTATGGAATCTCTTGACAAAGGAATTTGGGATGCAATTGAAAATGGTCCTTTTATCCCAAAGTTTGAAAAGGATGGATCTGTCATTGAGAAACCATGGTCTCAATGGACTGATGCAGAAAGCAAAAAGGGAAAATTCGATTGCATTGCCAAAAATATTATAACCTCTGCTTTAAATTCTGATGAGGTTTTCAAGGTCTCGCAATACAAATCATCAAAAGAAATGTGGGACACTTTGGAAGTCACTCATGAAGGAACAAATGAGGTGAAAAGAGCTAGAAAGCATGCTCTTATCCAAGAGTATGAGATGTTTAGAATGCTTAAAGGAGAAACAATTGCTGAGGTGCAGAAAAGATTTACGAACATCATCAATCACCTTATGAGCCTAGACTATACCTTTGATAAAGAAGAGTTGAACATCAAGATCATGAAATGTCTTGATAGAGCATGACAACCAAAGGTAACTACTATTTCCGAATCTAAAGATCTAACATCATTAAGTGTTGCTTCTTTGTTTGGAAAGCTTAGGGAACATGAGCTAGAGATGAATAGACTCAATGTTCAAGAGAGTGAAGATAAGCACACAAGGAGCATAGCCTTGAAAGCATCCAAACACAAGGGAAAGCAAGATTCTAGTGATGATAGTGATGAGGAAAACCTTAGCTTGCTGTCAAGAAAATTCAGCAAATTCCTAAAGAGAAATCGCAACAAAGACAACAACAAGGATAGGTATGGAAACAAGAAACCCAATGAATTCAATTCAAATAACTATACTTGTTTTGGTTGTGGTGAGCAAGGTCATATAAAGGCAGATTGTCCAAACAAGAGCAAAGAGAAAAAGACTAGTTACAAGGAGAAGAAAGGCAAGACAAAAAGAGCCTACATAGCTTGGGATGAAAATGAGGGGTCATCATCAAGTTCTTCATCAAGTGAAGATTAAAAAGCAAACATATGTTTGGTAGCTGAAAATGATGATGAATCTTGCAGCTCAAGTGAGGTAAGTTCATGTGCTTCCTTAAATGAACAAAATTATAGTGAATTGCTTGAAGCTTTTCAAGAAACACATGATGAAGCTAATAGATTGGTTCTTTCAAACAACCGATTGAAAGATCTTAACAGTTGGCTTGAAAAGAGAGTTAAATCACTTGAAGAGGATCTGGAAAAAGCAAAAAGTGATTTTGAAAAATTGGAAAATCATTTCAAAAATGCCTCTTGCAAGTGTGATACTCTCATTTGCAAAAATTGTGAAAATCTTGATAAAAAGGTTCATTATCTTGTTGAAACTGTGGACAAGCTTTCAAAGGGGAAATCAAACTTTGAGAATGTCTTGGCATCTCAAAGCTGTGTTTTTGGAAAGGCTGGTTTAGGCTTTAATCCACAAAAAAAGCAAGATAAGTTTTCAAAAGAAATTTCAAGAAAATCATAAAACCGATTGTTAAGACGAAACAACCGGTCGTTACATGCTTTTACTGCATGAAGAAAGGCCACTCTGTTAGGTTCTGTAAAATAAGGAAATATTTTGTTCCAAGAGGTTTTATGAAATGGATTCCTAAGGGATGTGATGTTTCTAACTGCAAAGAAAAGACAAATGGACCCAAATTTGTAAGGGGACCAAATCTTGCTACTTGAAATCGTTTATGCAGGAAAAAAAAGAAAAAAAAAGGAAGAACTGAGTCATCTGATCAAGCTGTTGAAGAAAAAGGCAGTCATTGAAGCTGAATCAATGCTATGCAAAAGACCTCAACAGTGAAAAGAGGCTTCTTGATCATAAAGCACATAGCTCATTGAAGAATCAACATAAGGATAAGACTTTCCTTTATTTGTTCTTAATTTATGTTTCAAAGCTCTTTCTTATGGTTAAACAATCTTTTTATAATCAATGTCATCTGCTTTAAACTGCTTCTGCTCATGGTTAAAATTCAAAAACAAGTTTTTAACTGCTGCAGAAAAACAACTGATTGTTTCTTTGAAACAACCGTTTGCTTTGGGTCTGACAGCACTATAAAGAAATGGTTTTAATTGCTATTTTGAATTCCTATCTGTTGCAGATCAATTTAAAAGAGAGAATATTGGTTAAAGAATCTGTGTTGAAAGCTGATTATGTTCAGAAAGAAGTTACAACAGTCATAAAGGAATATATTCCAAAATCTTGGAATTTCAAGAGTCTTAATGACTAGTCAAAGATCACATGTGAAGACCATGTGATCTTCAGCCTTTTCTGACATTTTCTGTGCAGAGCAGAGTCAAGTCATCTCTCTCTGAAAACCAGGTACCCATTGAATGAAATTAAATTCAAATTGATTCTCTTACTGCTATAAAATCTGCTGCAGATTTCTTCCACAAGAACAACCAATTGCAACATCTCTTGCAAAAATCTGTGAAGTGTGTTCTCCTCTGTTTTCGTCTCTGCCATCATGGAATCAACTCTTCCCACCTCAAAGAGTGTCAAAACCAGGGCTGTAAGGTCTGGAGGAAGGCTAGAAGGCTGGTTTTCTGGAGACAAAGATCTCATTGAGAAGTATAAGTATGAAACAAGTATCAAGAAGATAAACAACCCTAAGGTTGTATGCTTTGATTGGCTGAAAAGTCAAAAGCTTGATAATGTGAGAAGGCTGTTCAAGGATCAATCTCTCAGAAAGTTCCTGGAGATGAAGGGAAACATTTATCCAGATTTGGTGAGGGTGTTCTACACAAACTTGAAGTTTGAGGGAAACAATCTAGTTTCTCATGTGAAAGGTGTAGAAATGGAGATAACTCATGAAGTATGGACTGCTGTTGCTGGTCTTAAGTTCTCTGGTCTGAGAATCAACAAGGGAAACCTTGGTGTGGTGGAGGATTTTAACAAAATCCAATTCCACAAAAGTTGCTTAAAGAATAAACATGCTCAAGTTAGTACATGCTCGGTTGGAGGTTTGAAGTTTGATGAGAGATTGCTTGCTCTCATTGTAACTTGGATTCTAACTCCAAGGGGGAGTAATCATTTTGTGCTAACTGAAGAAGATTTGGTTTATATCTTCTGCATCACCAAGAAAATCAAAATCAATTGGATCCATATCATCAAAGAACACATGCAAAAAGCCATGAGGTTAGGTGATTATCATTATCCATATGCTGTTTTGATATCTAAATTTCTACTCTATTTTGAAGTTAATCTTGAAGATGAAACTTCTGAGCTGGTCAAGTCAACTCAAGAGTTGAGCAATGGATCACTCAGCAAGATGGGTTTTACAAAAGTAGGTGGAAAATGGATAAGCAAGGATGGTGATCATGGTGCCTCATCTAGTGGTGCTGCTAATCTTGAACAAGATGAACCTGCTGATATGGATGTTCAAAATGAAGATCAACCTGAAGATTATCAAGATGTTGGACCTAGTGTTGGTGCTAGAGATCAGGAAGATGGAATGCCAACCATGTCTTCTTTTGAAAGATACATGATGAATAGGCTTGATACTTTTGGGGAGAATCAAAAAAATCTTCATAATCTGTGTGTTAGCAACTTCCAGATCATTGATAACAGATTCAACAACATGGATGCAAGATTCATGACTCTGGATGAACAGATTGAAGCTGTTCAGAATCAAATCTTTGATCTTCAGTTTGCTGATGAAGAAGAATGAAGGAAAATCAACCGATTGGTTATCAGAACAATCGATTGTTTTCTTGCTGTTACATCTGGTTTTTAAATTTCTTTCTTTCTGTTGTTGCTGCTTTAATTCTGATGTAATCCAAACAATATCTTGTTTTATATCTTATCTTTGTCTATTTGTGAAGACAAATAGGGGGAAATATATGTTGTGTTTAGGGTTTAGGGTTGATAAAACAGTTTGGGTTATGTAATATGTTTATGATATTATGCTTTGAACTTTAACTGTTTATCTGTGCGCTAACAAAATATCAGAAGTTCAATGTTTTGCTAAAAGTTCTATTGCAGGAACTGCTTCAGATTTAATCAGGTACAATACAAGCATCAGGGATTTGTCTTCATCAAATAGGAGGAGATTGTTGAACCAAGTGGTGTTCAAGTTTTGAAGAATCCACATCCGTTGAAGGATGTTGAAGCCTTGGCTGTGCTTGATGTTGCTGTGCTGGTTTAGCTTAGTTCTGGGGTAGTTTATATGTTGTAATCCACCCTTTGATTAAATCTAAAGTATTAGCATTCTCAATCTTTGTGAAAGTAAAATGTTTTCAAACTAAGTTAAAACAACCGATTGTTTTATCGAAACAACCGATTGTTTATAATTAGGTGTTTTCAGGAAAAGATTGAAAACTGTTTTTAAATGGTTGAACTGTTAAGTACCAAAACAACCGATTGATTTGAGGAAACAACCGATTGTTTGTTTTGGGACCATAACAGAAAAACTGTTTTCTGTTTGACCGAGCATTAAATGATTTAACTGCTTACGCTCCAGTCATTAAATGCTTTGACCAATCTTTTAATGCAATTTAAGCATTTGTTAAGATTTGATAACAAACTACATCTTTGAATATATTCAGAAAAACAGATTTGAGATTTAAGAATCTTTGACAAAGTTTTTCCTAAGAGTTTATTTTTGAGTTTTTCAAAGAGCTGAGATTGCTAATAGTTTGTGATTGATGAAAGTGTATGGAATAGGATTATGCTTGTATTGATTTCAGATTATCTTCTGTAACAAGTGTAATCCTTGTACTCTGTTGAACAAGTATTCATTTCTGTGTTTGCTGAGATTGGCTGTGTGTTCTTGAGGGGATCAAGATCAACAATCTTAGTGTTGGTGTGTTGACCAAGGAGAGTGTGTTTCTTGAAGTGTTCAAGGTCATTCTCTTGGTTGTTGTGTAAGTGATCAAGGTGTGATTGCTTAGTGGATTTCCTCAGGGTTTATGAGAAGACTGGATGTAGCTCTGGTTTGGAGTGAACCAGTATAAACAACTGTGTACAATCTCTCTATCTCTAACTCTTATATTCAGTTTATTTTTTGTTGTTTACTGGTATAAACAACCGATTGTTTCTACGAAACAACCGATTGTTTTTCTAGTACTACAGCTTTTGCTTGCTGTTTTGGCGAACTGAATTTCTGAATCAATTGTTTCCTGAGATAAATTCATTATAGTTTTGAAAAGTTTGCGAAAACCCTCTTTAAACAATTCACCCCCCTCTAGTTTAAAGCCATCTTTTTTTACAGATAAGTTTTCAAAAAGTTTTTCAAGAAAGCCAGAAAAACAACCGATTATTACATGCTTTTACTGCATGAAGAAAGGCCATTCTGTTAGGTTTTGCAAAATTAGGAAATATTCAGTTCCAAGAGGCTTTATGAAGTGGATTCCTAAGGGATGTGAAGTTTCTAACAGTAAAGAAAAGCCAAATGGACCCAAATTTGTGAGGGGACCAAATCTTGCTGCTTGAATTCTTTTTGTGCAGGAATTCTAAAGAAGTGTGAAGGACTAAGTCATGTGATCAAGTTTATGGAAGAAAAAGACCAACATTAAAGCTGAATCAATGCTTTGCATCTGTCCAAAGGTCCTCAACAGTTAAAAGAGGCTTCTTGATCATAATGCACATGGCTCATTGAAAGAATAATATAAAGGATAAGACCTTCCTTTCTCTGTTCTTAATTTCTGTTTTAAAGTTCTTTCTCATGGTTAAATATCTTCTTTAAAATGCTTAACTTCATTTGCTTTGAACTCTTTCTGCTCATGGTTAAAATTCAAAATCAGTTTTAACTGTTGCAGAAAAACAACCGATTGTTTCTTCGAAACAACCGATTGTTTTGAGTCTGACAGCATTGTAAAGAAATCAATTTAATTTTGAATTTCTATCCGTTGCAGATCAATTTAAAGAGAGAATCCTTGGTCAATGAACCTGTGTTGAAAGCTGATCATGTTCAGAGGAAGTTACAACAGTCATAAAGGAATATATTCCAAAATCTTGGAAATTCAAGAGCCTTTATGACTAGTCAAAGATCACATGTGAAGACCATGTGATTTTCAGCTTTTTCTGACGTTTTCTATGCAGGACAGGGTCAAGTCCTCTCTCTCTGAAAATCTGGTACCCACTCATGTCATTGAATGCTTTTTTATTCTTTTACTGCTATAAAATCTGTTGCAGCTGATCTCTTCCACAAGAACAACCAATTGCAACATCTCTTGCAACATCTCTTGCAAAATCTGTGAGTGAGCTTTTCTCTGTTTTCTTCTTTGCCATCATGGACTCAACTCCTCCCACCTCAAAGAGAGTCAAAACCAGAGCTGTAAGGTCTGGAGGAAGGCTAGAGGGATGGTTTTCTAGAGACAATGATCTTATTGAGAGATATAGGTTTGAAGCAAGCATAAAAAAGATAAACAATCCCAAGGTTGTGTGCTTTGATTGGCTGAAAAGTCAAAAGCTGGACAATGTAAGGAGGCTGCTCAAAGATCAATCTCTCAGAAAGTTCCTGGAGATGAAGGGAAACATCTACCCAAATTTAATAAGGGTGTTCTACACTAATCTCAAGTTTGAGGGAAACAACCTAGTTTCTCATGTAAAGGGTGTAGATATGGAGATAACCCATGAGGTATGGGCTGCTGTTGCTGGTCTTAAGTACTCTGGTCTCAAAATTAACAAGGGAAATCTTGGAGTAGTGGAGGATTTCAACAAAATCCAATACTACAAAAGTTGCTTGAAGAACCAAAGTGCTCAAGTTGGAACTTGCTCGGTTGGAGGTCTAAAGCTTGATGAAAGGTTGCTAGCCCTCATTGTGACTTGGATTCTAACTCCAAGGGGGAGCAATCATTCAGTGCTTACTGAGGAGGATCTGGTGTACATCTTCTGCATCATGAAGAAGATCAAAATCAATTGGATCCACATCATCAAATAGCACATGCAAAAGGCAATGAGGTTAAGTGACTATCACTATCCATATGTTGTTTTGGTATCTAAATTTCTACTATATTTTGAAGTGAACCTAGAAGATGAAACATCTGAGTTGGTCAAGTCAACTCAAGAGTTGAACAATGGATCACTCAGCAAAATGGGTTTTACCAAAGTAGGTGGCAAATGGGTTAGCAAAGATGGCGACTTTGGAGCCTCATCTAGTGCTGTTGCTGATCATGAACAAGATGAACCTGCTAGTATGGATTTTCAACATGAAGATCTACCTGAAGCATATCAAGATGCTGAACCTAGTGCTGGTGCTGTGAATCAAGAAGAAAGGATGCAAACCATGTCTTCTTTTGAGAGACTCATGGTTAATAGGCTTGATAGCTTTGCAGATAATCAAAGGAATCTCCATGATCTATGTGTCAGCAATTTCCAGAGGATTGATAATAGGTTTGACAGCATGGATGCACGCTTCATGACTCTAGATGAACAGATCGAAGCTGTACAAAATCAAATCTTTGATCTTCAATATGCTGATGATGATGAATGAAGAAAAACAACCGGTTGATGTATCGAAACAACCGATTGTTTTTTTGGTGGTTGTATCAGTTTTCTATTTTTTTTCTTTCTTTCTGCAGTTGCTGTTTAATTCTGATGTACTGAAAACAATTTTTTTTCATCTCTTCTTTTTGTCTATTTGTGAAGACAAATAGGGGGAGATTTATGTTGTTTGTGTGTTTAAATTTCAGTTTTTATCTTTGCAAAACAGTTTGGATGAGTGAAACCTTATAGGTTTTTGCTCCTATATTTGTTTGTTGATTACTCTGATATTATGCTCTGAATTTCTGTATTTGTTTCTGTGCTAACCAAATATCAGAAGTTCTATGCTTTGCTTAAAACTGTATCTTGCAGGAACTGCTTCAGATTCAATCAGGTACAACACAAGCATCAGGGATTTGTCTTCATCAAATAGGGGGAGATTGTTGAACCAAGTGGTGTTCAAGCTTTGAAGAATCCAAATCCTTTGAAGGATGTTGAAGGCTCGGCTGTGCTTGCTGTTGCTGAGGTGTCTTAGTTAGGATTTGGGGTAGTTTGAGTTTTGTAAACCACTCTGTGATTGAATCCAAAGCATAGGCATTCTCAATCTTTTTAAAAGAAAAGTGTTTTTCAAACTAAGTGAAAAACAACCGATTGTTTTGTTGAAACAACCGATTGTTTTATACTTAGATGTTTTTAGAAAAGATTGAAAACTGTTTTTCAAATGGTTGAGCTGTTGAAACCAAAACAACCGATTGATTCAAGGAAACAACCGATTGTTTGTTTTGGTACCATAACAAAAAAACTGTTTTGTGCTTTGACTGAGCATTAAATGTTTTAACTGATTACGCTCCAGTTTTAAATGCTTTGACCAATCTTTAAATGCAGTTAATAAGTTTGTTAAGATTTGATAACAAACATCTTTGAATATATTCAGAAAAACAGATTTGAGAAATAAGATTTTAAACACAAGTTTTTGAGTTTTTCAAAGAGTTGAGATTGCTTAGAGATTGAATTTGATCATAGTGTGTGAGATAGGGATTCTGCTTGTATTGATTTCAGATTTACTTCTGTAACAAGTGTAATTCTTGAATTCTATAAAACATCTGCTTCTGTGTGTTTGCTGAGGATTGCTGTGTGTTCTTGAGGGGATCAAGATCAACATTCTTAGTGTTGGTGTGTTGGCCAAGAGAAGTGTGTGTCTTGAGGGGATCAAGGTCACTTTCTTGGTTGTGGTGTAAGTGATCTAGGTGTGATTGCTTAGTGGAATTCCTCAGTGGTTTCTGAGAAGATTGGATGTAGCTCTGGGTTTAGAGTGAACCAGTATAAACATCTGTGTGCAATCTCTTTATCCTTAATCTCTTTAAATTCAGTTTTGATATTTGTTTACTGGTATAAACAACCGATTGTTTTTCTGGTGTTGCTGTTTTTGCTTATTGATTTGGCAAACTGGATTCCTTATCAATTGTTTCTTAAGATAATTTAATTCTTGACTTAAAAGTTTGCGAAAACCCTCTTTATACAATTCATCCCCCTTCTAGTTTAAAGCCATCCATTCTAACATGAAAGACGACTAAAAAAGGGGCAAGAAGCTAAAACTAGTGAAACAACTGCTGGACAAAAATTACAACCTAAGCACCTTACATATCCCCATGAAGGCAGCGACCCTACAAAATCATGCAGATTACAGGAATAAAAAGATAATGGCACGCTTAGGAGACCACCTTTCATCCACCTATTAACTTTCAACTGCTTGGCAAAAGCCCCCCATTCTAGTCTACAACTTTCATCACAATTATCCCCAAAATTACTAACCCTGTTAGATTATAGGACTTTAGACCAATATCACTAGTTGGTATTTTTTACAAAATCATAGAAAAAATTATAGGTAGAAGACTGCAGAAAATCATGCATAAAATCACTGATCATAAACAATTGACTTTCATTCAAGGAAGGGATATCCTTGATAGCATAATTGTGGCAAATGAAGTTATAGAGGAGGTAAGAAAGAAGAAGAGTAAGTGTATCATTGTTAAGGCTGACTTTGAGAAAGCCTACAACTCTATGGACTAGAATTTTCTATTTTATATGTTACAGAGGATGGGGTTTGGAAACACGTTGATTAAATGGAGTAGGAGCTTCTTAGAATTGTCATATATATCCATACTTGTCAATGGAAGCCCTTATGAACAATTCCAACCTACAAAGGGTCTAAGGTAGGGTGACCCTTTAGCACCATCTCTATTTCTTATAGTGGTTGAAGGCTTGGCTGGAGTCATGAGAGTGGCCCAACAAAAAGGACTCTATGATGGGATTAAAGTGGGTTTGGATCAGGTTGAGGTTAATATGTTATAGTTTGATGATGATACTATCTTTTTATGTGAGGATAATGTGAAAAACATGACAACAATTAAATGTACTCTAAGATGTTTCGAACTTGTGTCTGGGTTGAAGGTGAACTTTGGAAAAAGTAAAATCGCAGGTATAGGTGCACAACATACTGAAATTCTAAGATACTCTGTGATTTTAAATTGTAATCAAATGGAAGTTTCTTTTAAATATTTAGGGGTTCCTGTCGGAGATAATCATAGGAAAAAAGTGTTTTGGAATGACATGATATAAAAAATAAAAAGTAAGCTTTCTAGTTGGAAAGGAAAACATTTATCTTTTGCTGGAAGAGTTACTTTGATAAAAATTGTCATTTCAGTTGTCCCTTTATATTACTTATTTGTATTCAAAATGCATACAACAGTTGAGAAATTAATCACAAGATTACAAAGAGATTTTTTATGGGGACGAGGAAGTGATAAAAGGAAGATAGTATGGATCAAGTGGGACTTCCTGTGTCAATCCAAATCAGAAGGAGGACTAGAAATTAAGGATGTAAATCTGTTTAATATGGCTCTTCTTGGGAAATGGAAATGGAGACTTGGTCGTGAAAAATCAGGACTTTGGAAACAGGTACTGGAATCTAAATATGGTTCTTGGAGAGGATTGGATGATAGTGTTTTGTCAAATACTGAATCTTGGTGGTGGAGAGATATCAAGAAGGTGTGTGGAGGAAACTCAAATTCTTGGTTTGATAACCAGAGAAGATGAAAGGTCGGTGCAGGGAGTAATATTCTGTTTTGGACAGATTATTGGATAGGGAATGATACTTTGAAAAATAGATATCCCAAAATTTTCTCAATCTCAGTGCTTAAAGAGGGTTCTATAGATAAATATGGGGTATGACATGAAAACCAGTGGGTATGGCAAATAGAATGGAGAATAAACTTGTTTTTATGGGAAACTGAAATTATAAATGAATTTATGGATGAATTGAAGACTATCAAAATAGATGCTTGTAGAAATGATGAGTGGATGTGGGTAGGTGATACCTCAAATTCTTTTACTGTTAACTTTGCTTATAAAATTCTTTGCCACCAAAATATTTTGCAGCCACATTCATTCTCTGCTTTTAATTTTGATTCTTTTTGAAGACTAAAAACTCTTCCATCAGCACATTACTTTGCCTGGCGTGTTTTAATTGGTAAAATTGCAACATATGCTAAATTAATACATAGATGAATTTAGGTTGGAGGCGGGGATGTGTACCATGTGTGGGTCTGAGCTTGAAATAGTAAATCATTTCTTTTTCACATGTAAAGTGGCTTCTAAAGTATGGTATATGTCTAATGCTTAGGTTGGTAGAGCTTTTGTACATTGTGATAATGTTATTCAACATTTCGAACAAATAGGTTTTACGGGTCTAAACTACTTGGGAAATTGCATTTGGAAATGTATGTGGATTTCCATTATTTGGGGAATTTGGAACCACAGGAATAAGATAATTTTCAATAATGCAGTGGTGGATCCTGTTGAAATTTTTGCTTTGGCTCAAGTAAAGGCGTGGGCATGGGTAAGTTATAAATTTCCAAAGTCAAATTTCTCTTATTCTGATTGGTGTATTAATGTATATGAATGTTAAAAATCACTACATTGATGATTAACGCCCTTTATCTGTTTTTGGCTGGATACTTGATTTACATGAGAGGAATTTTCTTGGAGTACAACTATAGTCACAATGGATTCTTGGGAAACTACAGTAGATAGCAAGGTGGCAAAGTATTTCTTTTGAGCAGATATGCTTATATTCTAGAATTTGACTAAGTTGCTGAATTTCTTGATAGATAATTTGACTTATGTATTGATATCCTGATGTTTTTAAAGAGCTTTAAGCTTATCAGAATTATATGAGCAGAATATGGCTAGGTTTTGATCATTTTTACTGGTAAATCTCATTCCTCTAGCATAGGGAATTTTTGTACATGGATTGGAGTACCCCAAGTACTCCTATTTATTAAATTTTTATTGCTGATTAAAAAAAAAAATCCACTTGAAATATCTAAAAATCCAAACAAACTTGAAACATAACTAAAGATCCTTAATTCAAAAGTCAAGTGAACTTGTAATGTAATTTGTTGTTCAAAAAAACTACAAACATGATCCTAATAGTTTGCATAATCATTATCGTCTAGTTGTTGTCTTGGTGGTTCCTTTTGCCTTGGTGGTTCTTGTGGCGACAGTACTTGTTGATATTGTTGTTCAATGGAACTTCGTGCTTCAAGAGGAAGGAAATGAAGAATGATACTTACCAATGATTTCACATGCCCGGTGAGTTTATCATTATGTTCCTTATAATTTCGGGCTTCTTCCTTTAACAACAAAACGCTTGGTGAATCCTTAGAGGAATTCGAAGATTGATTATAGGTGAGAGTATTACCACGTTTAAATTTATGAGTCAGGTCTCCAACCTTGTAGATTCGACCTTTCTTCTTGCGAACTTTATGAAGCCAACTTTCAATTATAATTTTGTCTTCCTCTGCAGAATCTATGGGGATGACAATGTTTAGGATTAGTATGCCTATAAAGTTTTTAAAAGTGATACTTTCCTAAAAGAAAGGTTTAGAAAACGCGAAAAAAAAATTAAAGAGGGAAATAATAAAAGTTTGTCTTAGGTTTAGGTTTAAAAACATCCTAAACTTGTCAGGGGTTTAGAAAACTCAAGTAAAAACCTTGTTAAAACTAAATATTTAGAGAGGTTATTAGAACCTCCGGTGACAAAACTCTATTAAAACTAAATAACTTTTAGTGTAGTTTAGCGGGAAAAATTGCAATTCCAAATAAATGTAAAAAAAGTTTCCTTAAAATTATTTTTTTCTTATAATGATATATTCACTTAAGCACACATAATTATCTCCAAAACATCCATAAAGAGAAAACTCTTACAATATTTTAGGTTTTTTTTTTATCAGCAATGAATTAATAAAATAAAATGGGACACTTAAGGGGTGTCCCAACCCATATACTCAAACTATTTGGGAGTCCCACAAGAGACTTGAGCTGCATAAAACCAACAAAAAGACAAGCTGCTGGTAGTAACAAACTGTTGGACTGCCTTTGGATAGGTGAGAAATAAGACCTCCCTCCCTTCCCTTTATATGAAGCTAGTGCTAGTTGCAGTAGAAGGACACGGACGATTCTGATGAAGAGGAGTACAGCTACTAGACGTCTTCAATTCCTAAGGGTATAAATCCTCCAAACACAAAGAGTGATTTCACAAACCATGAATCCTCACAACCGTTTTTACAAGAAAAAGAGCACCAATGCATACTGGGAAGTGCTCACAAATGAGCCAACACATTTTATCAACAACCCAACCCAACCTGGACGTTCAAATTGAGCATATAGCGTTTCCATAGGTTGAAGAGAGGATCAGTGCTGCTCTGAATACTCAAAGCCTACAAACAACCTGCATATAAGCACATACAACAAAGGCCAACTAGATCACATCTGCATCGTGTCACCCTTCGCAGCGCTAAGACCGTATACCAGCACAATGGTATCAGCTCCAACATTTCCTTTGTTCAACTGTTACACCCTTAGTTACTTACAACACAAGAAACACCACCACTCCAGCACCCAAATCCATTGGACCATTCTTAAGACATCATGTCCTAACCAACCCACACAACAGAAGTTTAGCTACAAATCATCCCTAGACCATACGACAACCACCCCAGAAGAAGCCAGATAAACCAGCAACCCAGCCCATACCGCAACCACACGAGCAACCCCACACCATCCCAATCAGCATCAAAAGAAAGTGCATACCAAGAGTCCTGACCACCCGAAGCAGCAGCTGTTGGCACGACAACTGTTGTAGGAACTGGCAACTAGCACAACAATTTGGGCATAGGGAACCAATTACAATAGACTAGGTATCATATGCAACCATACCAACCCCAACTCCTACTACATTTTCGATCGCCAAACCTCCCTGAAAACCTCATCAAGGAAAACAAGGTTGCATCTTCAATAGAGACATGGCTGCAGTAAAACACAGTACCTTCGTAGATAAAAGGACCACCCAAGGACCCAAATCTTTTCTTGAACAACCTAGCTCTATACAGCTTTGTTGTCAATAGTTACTTTAGCACTCCCCACCTTCCTCTTCTTTAGCGGTTTAGTTCCTTCTGGTCCCCCTTACTTATAACTCTTGATACAAGACATTGGATTCAAGATCCAATCCACGAAGGAGTAATTAAACCTTGTACCTTATGTCCATAACCACAATTTAAGTTGGGCTTTTTGGAACACCTCTTGATGTGATTCCAATAGCCACATAGAGAATGATTCTTGACATTCTTAGGAATCACCTTGAGCTGGACATTATAGAGTCACTTTTCTTAGAGTTGGATCATTGTTCTAAGACAAGAACTCACTAAAAACTAGTACCAAATCCCAAACTACCTACAGAAAAAGGAGTTAGATCGCTGACATTAAAAGTATGACTACCTAAGAATGTATCAGGCATATCTAACTCATAAGCATTGTCATTAATCCTCTTGAGGACTTGGAAAGGTCCATCCCCTCGAGGCATTAGTTTGGACTTCCTTTGAGTAGGAAAACGATCCTTCCTCAAGTGAAGCCAAACCCAATCGCCCTCATCAAACAACAATGCTTTTCTCCTTTTATTGGCAAGTTCAACATACTTGCCAACCTTCTTCTCAATTCTCTTCTTGATGTCTTTATGCAAAGTTTTCACAAAAGAAGCTTTTTCATCTCCATCTTTGCACAAGACATCTTCAAGAAGGGGAATAGGAAGAAGATCAAGAGGTGTTAGGGGATTAAACCCATAGACCACCTCAAAAGGAGAATGGGAGGTGGTAGAATTTACTACTCGGTTATATGCAAACTCAACATGGGGTAGTAAATTCTCCCACACTCTAGGATTCCCCAAAATAAAGCATCTCAATAGTTGTCCCAAAGTTCTATTCACCACCTCGGTTTGACCAACAGTTTGTGGGTGGCAAGTGGTAGAAAATAAAAGCTTAGTTCCAAGCTTGCCCCACAAGGTCTTCCAAAAGTGACTCAAGAATTTAGGATCTCTATCGGACACTATAGACCTAGGAATCCCATGCAAGCGAACCACTTCTTGGAAGAAGAGGTTTGCAATGTGGCATGCATCATCCACTTTGTGGCAAGGAATAAAGTGAGCCATCTTTGAAAAACGATCCACTACCACAAAAATGGAGTCCTTTCCCTTTGATGTCTTGGGTAAGCCTAAGATGAAATCCATAGATATATCTACCCAAGGCATTGAAGGGATAAGAAGAGGAGTATAAAGACCATGGGGATGCATTTTAGACTTAGCTTTGCGGCAAGCTATGCATTTATCACACAAACTATGAACATGTTTATGCATATGTGGCCAAAAGAAATGTTCATGCAACACATCCAAAGTTTTAGCAACCCCAAAATGTCCCATTAAACCCCTCTCATGAGCTTCTCTAACAAGAGATAATCTAATAGAGCTTTGGGGAACACAAAGACGTTTTCCTTTAAAAGGAAAGCCATCTTGAATAAAAAAGTCTTTGTGTCCTCCTTTAAGACACTCTTGATAGATGGGAGAAAAATCAAGGTCATCATGATAAAGTTCCTTAATGTGATCAAAACCAAGATATTGAGAGGTTAAAAGATTTAGCAAGGTGTATCTTCTAGAAAGAGCATCCGCCACAATATTTATTTTGCCTTGCTTGTGTTTGATCACATAAGGAAATTGCTCAATGAATTCCACCCACTTAGCATGCCTCTTGTTAAGTTTGTTTTGGCTTTTCAAATATTTAAGAGATTCATGATCACTATGTATCACAAACTCTTTGGGAAAAAGATAGTGTTGCCAAGTAAACAAAGCCCTAACAAGTGCATATAATTCTTTATCATAGGTGGAATAGTTGAGATGACTTCCCTTCAATTTCTCACTAAAATAGGCTATGGGGTGGCCCTCTTGAAGGAGAACAGCCCCAATACCTATGCTTGAAGCATCACACTCAATCTCAAATGTCTTAGTGAAATTAGGAAGGGCCAAGATGGGAGCATTAGTCAATTTTTCTTTCAAAGTATCAAAAGCATTTTGTTGTGCTTCTCCCCAATGAAAGACCACATCCTTTTTCACTATGTCATTGAGTGGTGCGGCAATGGTACCAAAGTTTGGGACAAATCTTCTATAGAAAGAAGCAAGCCCATGAAAACTTCGGACCTCATTCAAAGATTTCGGTGTAGGCCAATTTTGAATGGCCACCACCTTTGTTTTGTCCACATGGACCCCTTTACAACTCACAACAAACCCTAGGAATTCTATATGATCAAGAGCAAACATACATTTAGCAAGGTTAGCATACAAATGTTCCTTCCTAAGGGTTTCCAAAACTTGCCTAACATGCAACCTATGGTCATTCAAAGATAAGCTATAAATGAGAATATCATCAAAGTAAACCACAACAAACATACCAATGAAAGGTCTAAGAACATGATGCATGAGGCGCATGAAGGTACTTGGTGCATTAGTTAAACCAAAAGGCATAACTAACCACTCATATAAACCAAAGTTGGTCTTAAAAGCCGTCTTCCATTCATCACCCGGTTTGATACAGATTTGATTGTAGCCGCTTTTAAGATCAATCTTTGAAAAGATTTTAGAACCATGTAATTCATCCAACAAATCATCTAGTCTAGGTATGGGATGCCTATACTTAATGGTTATGTTATTTATGGCCCTACAATCCGAACACATTCGCCATGTGCCATCCTTTTTTGGCACTAAGATGATAGGCATAGCACAAGGACTCATGCTATCTTGCACCCACCCTTTCTCAATCAAAGCCTCAACTTGTTGGCGAATTTCCTTGGTTTCACTTGGATTGGTCCTATATGCTGGACGATTTGGTAAAGAAGAGCCCGGTATCAAATCAATTTGGTGCTCAATCCCTCTCAAAGGTGGAAGTCCATTTGGAGGATCTTGAAACACATCTTGGAACTCTTCTACCAAATTTTCCAAGCAATGAGAACTATCAACAAGTGATTCTACTCTAAGAGTTCTAGGGATGGCTAAAAAAAGAGGATGATGAGCCACTATTTCCCTTTCAATTTCACGCCTAGACACAAGGAGTGTAGGCTTAGAACTCTTATCTTTTTTATCTTTTTCACTCTCCCTCTTTTTCTTCATGATAACTTGGTCCTCATGGACTTCTCTTGGAGAGAGAGATTTTAAAGTAACCTTGTGACCATGGAATTCAAAAGATAGTTTGTTGGTAAAGCCATCATGTAAAACTTTTCTATCAAATTGCCAAGGCCTTCCCAAAAGAACATGAGTGGCTTCCATGGGCACAACATCACATAATACCTCATCTTTGTATTTTCCAATGGAGAAATGGATGAGGACTTGTTTATTAACAATTATTTCTCCTACTTCACTAAGCCATTGTAACTTGTAGGGCTTTGTATGAGAGATAGTAGGCACTCCAAGCTTATCTACTACTCTTGTACTAGCCACATTTGCACAACTACCCCCATCCACTATCAAGGAACAAATGTTGTTTTGAATAAGACATCTTGTATGGAAAATATTTTCCCTTTGACTTTCATCAAAAGGTTGTGAAACTTGTCCAAGAAGTCTTCTCACAACTAACAAGTCCCCTTCAAGTGGACATTCGCTCTCTTCCTCACTAGATGCATGAGAATGCAATGAATGCTTTGGAGAATCCGAATCATGCTCACTAACTACAATGCCCTCATGCATGTACATACTTCGTTTGGAAGGACAATTTGCAGCAATATGACCATAACCCATACATTTAAAGCATTTAGTGTTAGATGTTCTAGTGGGAGACTTAGGTCTAGAAGTAGATGGCTTAGATTCCTTGGGTTTGAAAGAAGAATCTTTGGAAGGATGTTTAGAAAAAGAAGTTTTGTTTCTCCAAGACTTGGAGTAGTATCCATCATTGGAAGCATTTTTAAAAGAGTTTTTCTTAGCAAGTTGGGCTTCCACCTTCATTGCAAGATGAACTAAAGAGCCCAATGATGAATACTCTTGTAACTCAACAATGTCTTGAATATCCTTCCTAAGACCACTCACAAACCTAGCAACCATGGCTTCTTCACTTTCTTCTAATTCAATTTTAAGCACAAGCGTCTCAAGCTCCTTATAATATTCATCCACATTTAGCGTGCCTTGTTGAAACCGTTGGAGTCTCAACATGAGGTCTTTCCTAAAATGTGGGGGCACAAACCTAGCGCGCATATGATCCTTTAAAGAGTTCCAAGAGTCCACGGGAGGACCCTTGTGATAGATAATGTCCTTTACAATTCCATGCCACCATTTCATGCCATAATCACTAAACTCTAGGGTGGCTAGCTTGAGCTTATGCTCATCTTGGATCTCATGGATCTCAAAAATTTGTTCACACTTAGCCTCCCAATCTAAATATACATTTGGATCACTAGAACCATTAAAACAAGGTAGCTTGACCGAAGGAAGCTTGGACTTTGCATCATGATAGAAGCCATTGCCATAGTGAATTATTTCCCCTTGGTGATGATGTCTTTGTCCATGGACTTGGGGTGGAGGTCTCCTTCTCCTATGCTCATCTTCACGGCCAACATCATTTGAAGAAGCTCTTGAAGATGGTCTATGAGAATGATGTCCATCATGGATAGAAGGAGATGGTCTAGCTTGTTGGACCTCCATCTTTTGCATTTTCTCCTCCAACCGTCTAATTGTTCTTTGAGCTTCATGTAATTCACCAAGAATTGAAGCTTTGGAAGGAGAATTCTGCTTGTAGGATGCATCACTTGAAAATCCATCCATTTGTAATTAAAAACAGCAAACACACAAAAACAGCAAACAAGTTAAAAATTAGCAAAAACAGTGAGCTTTTGGCAATGAAACTGCCGAAGTGAAATGAGGCTGAAAAAGAGATCACTCTCAAAGAAATAATGTTCTTGCACCAATCTGATCTTGAGGCCTTGGAATCCTCAAATGAAATATGTCAAAGCAAGCACACCAATCTTAAGAGCAAACCACCACAAAACCAAAGAAACAATAAAGACAAACAAGAAAAGGTATAAGCAAGGAAAGGTAATTGCAAAAGGAATACTATATGTAAGACAAACTCAAAGAGTAAGAATGAAAGACAATCAAGAAAATAAAGAACTCAATGAGAAAAGTAGGCACACAAAAGAATACCTAAGGAAAAGCACTAGAGTAGATGAAAAAAACAAAAAAATTAGCTACTGGAAATTTTTTTTTTTTTTAAATGCAAACTGTGCTTGATATTCACTGATTTAACTGGAACGTTGTAGAGCGAACTGGATTATGAAATTTAAACCACAGAAACTTCAAGATGTTAACTCAATAATGGCACTGGAATCAATTAAAAACAGTAAGCCAATTGAGAGAAATAAATTTTTTAAAATCGCTGCCAGATTACCGTATTTTTTTTTGGCAGGAATGTACACTTTTTTTATTTTATTTATCATTTTTTGTGTACTTCATATTTTTGAATGATTCTTTTTTCTATTCTTTTCTAACACTTTGAATATCTCAAATCCAGAATTTCAGAATTTTACAGTACGTAAATCAATTGCAATAAGGAAAAACAGTAAGCACTTTTTTCAGAAACAGAGGAATCCTAATAGGAATAAAAAACAGGATGATGAACTAGCAAAGACATAATAGAAAATGATGTATTGGAACTTGTATAGGTCTAGAATACAAGTATGAACTGAATTCTAAAAAGAAAATGCACAAAGGATCAACATCAATTCAGAAAATTATATGACACCAAAGCAAGAAACAATCAAAGCAATAAAAGTACTACTAGAAGTAATGACATATATGGAATAACATGACTAAGACAAAACTTGACATGATTCAAAAATTAAAAGACACATCACAAATTTTAACAAGTGAAAGGAAGCTTAAGGTAAACTCTAGGAAGGATAATGCCATTCCAAAAGAGCAACCATACTCATAAGAAGAATGAGTGCCATAAACCTTTTCACAAGCACTTGGTGTAAAAGAAAAACAGCAAGAAAACTCAATTAATTCCTAAAACAGAAACTTAAATTGCAAGAAAAATTAAAGAGCTCTTGAAAATAAAGTGCACACAACTCAACAATTAAGCAAGAAGAACCTAAGACTCATGATACCACATGATGTGATTCCAATAGCCACATAGAGAATGATTCTTGACATTCTTAGGAATCACCTTGAGCTGGACATTATAGAGGCACTTTTCTTAGAGTTGGATCATTGTTCTAAGACAAGAACTCACCAAAAACTAGTACCAAATCCCAAACTCATTTGGATGAACCAAATATTGTCAAATTGAATCAACAAAGAGATTAAAACTGGAATGACCGAACAGAATTGAACAATTAATCATATGAACCGAACAGAATTTAAAACAAACAGAACATAGGTGCTGGAAATTAGAAGAACCGAACCAAAACAACTCAAGAACACAAGGCAACATGAACAATTGAAAAAGAAGAAAGGAAGGAGAAGAGAGTGCTCATGAAGATGGAAGAATGTTGGATGATCTCGCCACTAGAAGTGTGGAATGCTCCTAGATGAGAGTGATGTCGCCACTTGAGGACTCCAATGATCCATCAAGATAAGACTAGAGAAGAAGGCTCCAAAAGCTCTCCAAAGGTCACTCAAAATTTGAGTAGAGTTTTCTTAGATTAATTCCAATCTGAATTTTACAAAGAGAGCACCTCTATTTATAGCCTAAGGTGCTGAAAAACTAAGCTAAAACAATTCAAAATTCCCTCCTAAACTATTCTAGAAACCGGCGCCTAAAACAAGCATCCTTTGGCACCTCCTATTCTACTCCTACACCTATCTACTAATACACCCCCCTAAAGCTCCTAATTAAAACCTACAAGATGCTAAAACAAAAGAGGTTTCTAATGTTTCCCTCTAAGCATCTTCAACTAAAGAAATTACAAAAAGAGAAAATAAATGTCCTCTAGCTCCCAAAGCTTTGAACATGCTTCTTGTAATCCTTTGAGGTGGACTTTGACCTCCATGGGCGTCTTCTATTTGTGCCTCCACCTCGTCTTGATCTTGTTGATTGGCCTCCATGTCCTCTTGAGCTTGATCTCCATCACCTCTTCTGGGTCTACTTCTCCTTGCTTAAACACAACCGAGTTTCTGTGCTCCCAAATACACCTTACAATAGCTGCCCATATACCTTTCCATACCATGTTTTGTTTGCTGTTGGTCTGGGTCAAAAAGAAGCTCTCAAAGTGGCTCTTTAAGTCATTATGTTGGACAAACAAAATACCAATCCACCTATAACATAGAGTCCACACTTACACATGCACAAAGCCACACCACATTCGAAAAAGATGTTGATATGATTTGATCTTGTCTTGGCATAACGCGCATAAGGTAGATTCCAGCACCACCCCTCTCCTATTGAAGCACTCTCTAGTTGGTAGTCTACCCAACAGAGCCCTCCATGCAGTGGTCGTGACATTGGGAAAGGCCTTGGCCTTCCAGAGGAGCTTAAACGCTTCAATGAGGCCCTCCGCCACTCTTAGCTAAACACTCATATTTGATTTCACAGTGAAACACCTTTTTTCATTGTTCCCCCACACTCGTATGTCTTGCTCCTCCCTGTTAACAGTGGCCCTTGAAATGTGTATTGCAAGATCTGTTTCCAACATCGATTCTCATTCAAATCTGTCATGCATCCAGCTTAAGGTCCATTGCCATACTGACCCTTCTCACACACCTACCTCTTCCATCTTCGAAGCCCCTAAGGATAGCCTTTAGGGTCGCCACATTGCAACCCTTTAGCTACTACAAGAAAGAGGAATGGAGCAAGCGGGCCTCCCTGCCTCAGCCCTCTTTTAGGTTTGAATTCTCCGTCGGGCTTCCATTAACTAGCACTGAGATAGTAGCACTTTCCATACAACCTCGGATCCATCTAATCCACTTACTGTGGAAACCCAGCTTATGTAGCATATCATAGAGGAACTCCCATCAAACCGAATCGTAAGATTTTTCAAAATCCACCTTCAGACATAACCCGCTTCTCCCGCCCCTTCTAAGATCCTCCACCACTTCATTAGCCATAAACACATTGTCTAGAATCCTTTTATCCTTCAAGAAAGCAGATTGACATTCGTCAATAATCATGGGGAGAACCTTCTTGATCCTTCAAGCCAACACCTTGGATATATATTTGTAGATGGCACCTACTAAGGATATGGGTCTGTATTGATCTAGGTGAACATGATTCCTTACTTTAGGTACTAATGCTATGAATGACGCATTGCACCCCTTTGGTATACAACCTGTTTCATGAAAAAGGGTCATCACTGTTGTGAACTCTTCCTTCAAAAACTCCCAACTCTTCTTTAGGAAATTGAAATTGAATCCGTCGGGTTCGGGGCTTTTTGAACCTTCACATTGCCACACCGCATCCCTTATTTGCTCCTCGGAGAACCCTTCTAACATACTCAAGTTATCAGATATAGATAGAGACTTGAACTCAACCCCATCAAGTCTTACACCTAGGTCTTTTGTCGCTTCAAATCTGTTCTGAAACAACTTTTTTGCTTCAGTACGAATTGTGCTAGGCTCTTCACTCCACAAGCCCTCAACCTCAACTCCCTTTACTTCATTTCTAATTCTTCTCTATCTCAAGGAAGAGTGGAAGAATTTTGTACAAGAGTACCCATTCTTGAACCAGCTTACTCTGGCCTTTTGGCGGAGGAGGGATTCAAGCTTTATATTAGTTTCCTTCAGCCGACTTACTAGTTCAACCCTTTTTAACCTTTCGCTTTCCAATAAGACACCATTGCAGTCTTGGCTATCTAGGTCCTCAATTTCCTACAAGATCCTCTTCCTAATAGTCTCGATATTGCCGAAGACATTCCTATTCCAGACTTTTAAGTCGCCCTTCAAGTGTTTCAATTTTTCTTTGCCTTTCATGAACCCGCTCCCATGAACTGAATATGAGGACCATCTACCCTTCACCATCTCCATAAAACCTTTCTCTGACAACCAAGCTTCGATGGTTCTAAAAGGTTTAGGACCCCAATCCTTATCCATGGACTTTACAACCAGCGCACAGTGGTTAGAAACTTCCCTACGTTGCACGTATTGTTTACACATTGGCCATATTTGCATCCATTCTTCACAGACAAGCACTCTGTCTAGCCTGCTCTTAGCCGACCCATTAGAGTTGAACCAGGTAAATTTCTTACCAACATAAGGAAGCTCGAGCATAAAGTTGGCGCCGATGAAGCAATTGAAATCTCTTATTTCGCTTGACTGGTTGTCCCTTGCCCTTACACCTTTCCTTTCACTTTGGCTTCTTACGGCATTAAACTCACCGTAGAAGCACCAAATCAGAACTTGGGTCCCTCTAAGTGTCTATTAAATACCACTTTAAGCAGTTATTCTACAATGTAAAGTTCATTAACTTACATACCTTTAAGTGCATATAATTTGTTGCTCATACATGAACCTTTGAACAAAATAATTTAAAACTTAAGTTTGATATACTCTCGATTAAAATGTCCTTCACCTTACTTAAATATACTTAAATAGACATATATGACGCTTAAACATGCTTCAGATATCATATTGCTTTGCTTTAAGTGATGTACCAAAATATTGGTTGACACTACCTTTTCGATCGACTAAAGCAAAAATAATATTCAAGCAACATTTTTTTTAACTTTTGTGGTTATGATCGTTGTTGCTGCTATAAAAGGTTGTCAATGATTTTATTTAATACATTTTAATGCAACTTTTATAACACATGTATTAGTAACTAATTAATGGCATTAGAAATATTCATAGCTAATTCACTTTTATAATAACTTTATGACAATTTTTTTAGACAACTTATTTTTGTTAGAAAATGACATTGGTATTCATCAGAAACTTTAATTTATCATCACAAAATTCGTTACTATTTATAACAACAACAAAATGTATTAAAAAGTATTTTTTAATGATTAATATATTTTAAACATTTGACTAAAACTAGAATTACGTTGGTACCATGTCAAAACTGACAGTGTACAATTTCAACGTTTGTTATGGCTTGTGGTAACTGACATTCAATTTCAACGTTAACGCATACTAACAGCCATCGTTACATTTCTGTGATTCTGGTTGAATCACTTCTAAACTAGATTTTATTTATTTATTTTTTATTTTTAATAAAAAAAAGTAAAATTACATTGATATGTACTGTAATATGCGTCACTTTAAGTTAATTTTAAGATTTTAAAATATATAAACAGTTTTGTTAAATAATAAAAAAGAGTAGAAACGAATTAACACAAATTTGAATTAATATTTAAAAGCAACCATGGCCAAATAAATGTTTAAAAAAGTAATAGACTAACTTGACTAAACTAGTTTTACGTTAAGATGCAAAGGAAATACAAAAATTATTGATGAGTTATAAGAGTTTTTGACTAAGCTAAGGAAAAAAAAGATGAAACATGGTAAACATAATTTGAATTATTTTAAGCTTACTAACAGTGTAAAATTACATTGGAATGTATTGTGATTTGCGTTACTTTCAGTTAATTTTAAGATTTAAAAATATATTATGTTAAATAATAAATAAGAGTAGAAATGAATTAACATATATTTGAATTAATATTTAAAAGCAACCCTTGACCAAATAGGTTGACTAAAGTAGTTATACGTTAAGATGGAAAAGGAAATAAAAAAATATTGATGAGTTATACAAGATGCATAGTATTAAGTGTGTATATAAGGAATGGGATGGTAAGAATGATGAAGAGATAAGTTGATAAGAGTGAAAGCAGAGAAGCATAGAGAATAAAGAGAAAAGATGAAGGTTTTGGCTATGGTGATGTTTGTTACGGGTTATGGTTTGGCCATAACAAGATTGAGTGAAGGTCAAATGCCTGCTAGCTGTGATGAGTATAATCCATTATTTTCACCATGTGTGCCTTATTTGGTTAATCCAGACTTTGGGATTCCAAGTCCAAGGTGTTGTGCTGGAGCTGCTCAGGTGTTTGGAAAAGCCAACAATCCTGCAGCTATTAAAAAACTTTGTACTTGTCTGGTTGCCACTATGCCTAATTTGTCGTTTAAACCTGAGAAATTGACACAACTCCCAGCAGCCTGCAAGATTAAACTTTCATTTCCTATTGATAAGTGCATAAAAGCTTGAACTTATTCAACTGCTCATACCATACACTCACACTTCAATGGTTAAGTTTGATGCATGTAAAACAAATAAATATTATCAAAGGAGATATCAACTCTTTGCAATTACTATTATTATTAGTCTACAACTTTTTATTTATTTATTTATTTATGCATTTTGTGTGGATTAATTGTGTGATTAATTAAATTAAATAAAGTATTTTGGATGTTTTCACTTACATATAAAATCACATTTGAGGTAAAGATTAATAAGTTGGTACATAGTAACTAACCAACAAAAGTAAGAGATGAGTATACTTAAAAATTAAAAAACATATAACCTCAAACAAATCATAATCATATCTTGCATGTTTCCAAAGGCAGGAGGTTGTTACTGTATTAGTGTATAGAAGCTCTCTGAGGATAAGGTCTTCTTGGTTTTGGATTTTGTTTGTCGTTTGTTCTGGATGGACAATTTTAGAAAGGGAAGTGATACCCGTTATAGTCTGATGGGTATCATGTTTTTTTTTTTCTGTAAACGGGTTGCGATAAATATTAGTTGTGTGGCTATTTAATAAAACTAATAATATCTTGTAAAAGATAAATAAGAATAATAAAATAAATAAATATTTATGTTTGGTGGTGAAGGTTAAATAAGTTAACACTACAATAAAATTATTAAATAAAACTAATTTTAGATATCAAAATAATTAGTTTTTTTTATCAGCAAATAATGAATTAAATTAATAGGATACTTCAGGGGTATCCCAACCCTTATACAAGAAACATCGTACTTCCCTATAGTTACTACATACGAATAAAGTGTCTAGAAAATAGAGAGACTTAAGACATAAAGATCATGATAACAATATTACTTCCCTATTCCTAGATATGTAGAACTTATAAGATGGGGTACCCATTGTGAAAAAAGACCAGCAACCCAGTATCTACATCAGAACAAGGGCCCAACCTGCAATTACTTAAGACTTACCTCACACCTCCTACCATCCCTTTTGAGATATGGTCCAGTCCTTATAACAGATTACATGAGGCCATTTTGTTACAACGCCTTCAGCTTTCCTTTCATAGGTAGATTTGGAAGTGTGACACTTTTAATATCAGCTGGATTCGTGTTGTTAGTTTCTATTGCCAGTGCCACAATAACCTTTTAAAACTTTTCCCAATGTACCTTTATTTCACCTTTGGAGTTGGTGGCCAACCCGCAAGAAATATGAATCCTTGATCAAAATACACTTGCCTCCTTTCAACAGTACTTCTGAATGCACCAAGGAAGAATCTTCCCTCATCAACACCATACCGCCACACCATAGCCAATATAGACTTCATAACAAATACATGACGCATCAACTACACATAAAGCCTAATATTCATCTTGTAGCAATGAGAAGTACACCAGAATTCTGGTACAAACAAATATTCCAACGGCCACTCTTTATCAGCTTCAACCACCCCTCTTTGAAGAAACACTAACGTACTAAGTTCATTCCAATACTATTCCTCGCATCAGCAGCTGGTACAGAAAAACAGATCGCAACTCTGCTCACAAGCCAAATAAACCTCCCTACTTTTATCATATCAGTCATTAGATTTTCTAATTGTGGTCATCATCTAACACCCACATCCCAACCTTAGAACCACCCCACATCAGCCTTCAACGTAATTTCGTAACCAAACCTATGTGTCTTCCAATTCAGCATCCAACACCAGGACACCCAAAGCATGAACGTGACTATTGTCAAGATCAGGATCATAACCCCGTACATACACGCTTCCTGCTGCCTCAAAAACATACTGCTAGGAGGATTGCATCCTGCATAGCTGAGCTGCTCTTTTTTAGCAGCAAGATCTATCAGCATAATTATCCCTGCAACTACTCTTTATTGGCTTGAGTTGTCCAGCAATGGCATTGTCAAATAATATGTACATTTTATTCATCATCTAACACAACTCTTAAGCTGGCTCAACTTGTTTCGTTCGTTTAGCTCTTCCTCCATTTCCTTGTTATTTCTTCCCAGTAACAGCTATATTCGAAACCATAGCAGTAAACAATCCTAATTTCACCACAGTCACCAGACACCTGTTGCAACCATGGCCCCTCCCTTAACAGCACCTGTGGCCACACAGACCCTCTGCCCATCCTCATACCTTCAACCAGCTTACAGCACAATATATCAGAATTGAACCAGATGCATTTGTCCCTCAGAGTTAGAGTCTGTAACATCATTTATCATTATACTGTTTTATAAATACGGGTATGGGGACACCTTGACCTTCACACACCACACACCTGCCAGGCATGGCTACCTTAAAAATCCAAACGCTCCTCCCCTTTACCAGCACCACCTACCGGCCAGTAAAGCCTGCTATAAGCCTCCCCTATTATTTGATACTACTGATGCAAGACAGTGGGTTCAGGATCCAATCTGCATAGGAATAATTAAAATTATTCTCCTTGTGTTTCAACCATAACCACGATTTAAGCTGGGCATTGTGGAAAACTTCTTCTGCGTCTACAAATCTTTGATTAAAGATGATTGAGTTTCTATGCTCCCATAAGCATCGTACAATAGCTGCCCACACCCCTTTCCAGACTAGGTTTTGTTTAAAAGTGTGCTGGGTGAGATAAAAACTCTCAAAGTTGATCAAGATATTGTTGTGTTGGACAGACCAGATACCAACCCATCTAGAGCATAAGTCCCACACCCGTATTGCATGCTTGCATTCTAAGAAGAGGTGCTGACACGATTCCTCCTTAGATTGGCAAAGGGCACATTCTATAGTGTTCACCATCACCCCTCTCTTACTCAAGCACTCCCTTGTTGGTACTCTACCCAAAAGAACTCTCCATGCAGTGATCATAACATTATGGAATGCCTTGATCTTCCAAAGACAACCAAAAGACGATATTGGTGCTCCTCTTTCAGGCTCTTGTAGGCATTCATATGCAGACTTCACCGTAAAACTCCCATATTCATCACCTCTCCATACCTGCTTATCCTGTTCATCCTTTATTACATTGACCCTTGAAATAAGCATACCAATCTCAGTTTCAAGGGGGATCTCCCACTCAAATCTATCACGTCTCCAACTTAGCTTCCACTGCTACATTGACTTCTCCCAAACTCCAACCTCTCCCACCTTCTGGCCCTTATTTAGTGACAGGGAGAACAATCTAGGAAACAAAGTTTTGAGACTATCGTTTCCAATCCAAACATCCTCCCAAAAACTTACTTTGTCTCCCTTCCCCAGTTTCCATGCAACATTGAACTTACGGATGTCTCTAATGCCTAAACCTCCTTCCTCTCGCGGTTTACATAGGTTTTTCCAGCTTATCCAAGATATCGGTTTGTTGTCCTTACCCCATCCCCACAAAAACCTCCTTTGAATGCTAATGATTCTTTTGCATACCGACTCCGGTGCTTTGAATAAGGAGAGGTAGTAGAGTGGCACAACAGTGATGACAGATTTCACCAAGCATATTCTTCCTGCCATAGAGAGAAATCTCCCTTTCCACACACTAAGTCTAGATTTCAGCTTGTTTAGGACAGGCTCCCAGAACTTTTCCTTCCTTGGATTACCCCCCACTTCAATACCCAGGTATTTAAACGGTGTTCCCATCGTAGAGCAATTTAAGGTCTTAGTGTAGCAGTCAATGTCTTTATCAAGGACATTAGACCTGCGAGCTTAGATTTGTGAAAGTTGATTTTTAGACCTGAAGCTAGCTCAAAACCCCTTAGAATCGCCTTCAGAGTCACCACATTGGTGAAGGAATCCTCACAGAAGAACAAGGTGTCATCTGCGAACTGTAGGAGGCTCATGACAATCTCCTTTCTTCCTACCTTAAGGCCAGTTAATAAGTTGGCCTTTACAGCTTCCCTTACTAGCCCAGCAAGGCCTTCCGTTACCACCAAAAAGAGAAAAGGTGCCAAAGGATCACCCTGCCGCAACCCTCTTGATGGTGTAAACTCTTCCGTTGGACTTCCGTTTACCAAAACTGATACAGACACACTCTCCATGCACCCTCGAATCCACAGGATCCACCTATAGTGAAAGCCCATACTTTGCAACATATCATAAAGGAACTCCCATCTTACTGAGTCATAACCTTTTTCGAAATCCATTTTTAAGCATAACCCACTCCTACCTCCTCTTCTCAAGTCTTCTACCACCTCGTTAGCCATAAGGGCACTGTCTAAGATTCCTCTTCCCTTTAGGAATGTTGATTGGCTTTTATCAATGACATAGGGGAGGACATTCTTGGTCCTTTCCGCCAGCACCTTTGCTATGATTTTGTACATAGCACCCACAAGGGAGATTGGTCTATATTGCTCAAGCTTAACAGGATCCCTAACTTTGGGTACCAGGGCAACGAAGGATGCATTACAACCCTTCGGAATACATCCATTTTCGTGAAACAGTACCATCGCTGCCACAACTTCATCCTTTATAACTTCCCAGTTTTTCTTGAGGAAGTTAAAGTTAAATCCGTCAGGCCCTGGACTCTTCGTGCCTTCACACTGCCACACAACATCTCTAATTTCCTTCTCAGTGAAATCAGTTATCAAGCTCAGGCTATCCTCTGCCGAGGGGGACTTAAACTCAATCGCATCAAGCCTTACTCCAAAGTCTTTCGTAGACTTGAACCTTGTCTCAAACAACTTCTTTGCTTCTACGCGCACCGTACTAGGTTCCTCACACCATAGCCCCCCTACCTCGACTCCCTTAACATCATTTCTAAGTCTTCTCCATCTCAGAGTCGGTGATAGAATCCACTACAAGAATCACCATTCTTAA
This sequence comes from Phaseolus vulgaris, assembly GCF_000499845.2. Taxonomy (NCBI): domain Eukaryota; kingdom Viridiplantae; phylum Streptophyta; class Magnoliopsida; order Fabales; family Fabaceae; genus Phaseolus; species Phaseolus vulgaris. The sequence continues at coordinate 10,294,052 of NC_023754.2, read as the reverse complement.
ACCAGCTTGCTCTGGCTTTTTGGCATATTAGAGAATCTAACTTCTTATCAAGATCCCTTTGACGACTAACCAGCTCACACCTTTTCAACCTACCAGACTCCGTAAGGGTTCCAGCACAATCTTGACAGTCAAGATCCTCAATTTCCTATAGAATCTTCTTTTTACTTGTATTAATGTCGCCAAACACATCCTTATTCCAAAATTTTAGATCACCCTTTAGACACTTCAGTTTCTCTTTAAACTTTACAAAAGCATTCCCCTGGACAGAGTAGGAATTCCAATTGTTCTTCACCATCTCACGGAAGCCCCTCTCCATAAACCATGCATCAATGGTACGGAATGGCTTCGGACCCCAGTCTTTATCCATCGACTTCACCATTACTGCGTAGTGGTCGGACACTTCTCTATTCTGTACATACTGTTTGCACATAGGACAATTATCCAAAAGGCCTAGACACTAGCCCTCCCACTTCTTCTACTTGCTGGGCTGCATAAACAGGCCCTCCTTCTACTAAAGGAACCTCCAACTTTCCTTCACGACCCAAAACCCCAGCCCCAGAATTTTCATTAAAATTATTTTTGCACTCAACTTCCACTACCAACGTTGCCAGGTTAGCTTGTAAAGTTGACCCCTCTAGAGCTGCTTCGCAGACTAATTCAGAACCAGCCCCCAAGTCAACTCCTAACAGTCCCTTCTGCCCCTTACTTTCCTTATTAGATAAAACTTTTCCTTCTGACCTCTGACCTTCTATTCTTTTCGACAGAGGGCCCACTAAAGGTACTTTTGTCTTATGTGGGTACTGTTCATCTTCTACCATTCTCTCCTTCCCTTTCTCCTTCCCTTTCTCTTCTACCATCTTCTACCATGCCCTCCACCTCCCATAACCCTGTCACCTCCTCGTCATTGTTGACAGAGAGATCCGTCTCTTCTATATAGGTTTCTGACAAAGAAACACTGTCCGTTGATTCAGATGAAGGATATTTGTCCATACGCCTTCCTTCATAAAGCTCTGGGGATTCCTCTTCAATAAGAATATTACACAACTGATTATTGACCCTCACACATTTCGCCATCTTCGCACACTCCAGTTTTAGGATTCGCACTTGTATTCGAGCATACTCCAGTAACTCCCATGACATAGTGGAATCCGCAACCGCCTTAAGCGTAGCTGAGGGAGCCATAAGACCGATTACTTTAGAGAAACAATCCCTATTCCAGAATGCAAGTGGCAACCCATAACATCTCACCCACACCGTCTTATGGCTCGGGTTACTAGCAGCAGCTGACCAAGGAGTGACACTATCAAAAAAACTGTCCATCCATTCCTTATTAAGCATAATAACATCCTCCATTCTCTCCCCTGCTCTTGGCGTAAGTAGCACTAAGTTGTCTCCCAGAGGCCTCATTTTAACCATATTCATACCTCCTTTCACTAGCTCCTCCCATAGCTGTTCAACATCCAAGTCATCCCAGAGCTTTCCCACGACGCTTCTTTCCATCCACGGCATGATACATTGTTCTGCTTTGATATTTTGGCCCTTCCACTGCTCTTGGGATTCTCCTATTACAGCTTCAGCATATGACCTGTTTGTTAGAAAAGATGGCTTTAAACTAGAGGGGGGTGAATTGTTTAAAGAGGTTTTCGCAAACTTTTCAAAGCTAGAATGAACTTATTTCAGAAACCAATTGATTCAGCAATTCAGTTAGCCAAAACAGCAAGCAAAACTGTAATACTAGAAAAAACAATCGGTTGTTTCTTCGAAACAATCGGTTGTTTATACCAGCAAACAACAAACAAACTGAAATTAAAGAGTTAGGGATAGAGAGATTGTACACAGTTGTTTATATTGGTTCATTCCAAACTAGAGCTACATCTAGTCTTCTCAGAAACCCTGAGGATATCCACTAAGAAATCACACCTTGATCACTTACACCACAACCAAGAGAATGACCTTGAACACCTCAAGAAACACACTCTCCTTGGCCAACACTAAGATTGTTGATCTTGAATACCTCAAGAACACACAACCAATCTCAGCAAAAACACACAAACGAATTGTTCAGCAGTTTACAAAGATTACACTTGTTAATCAATACAAGTAAAATCCTATTCAGCACCTTGATCAATCTCTCAACTCTTAAGAAATCTCAGAACTCTTTGGAAAACTCTTCTTAGATTAAAACTTTGTTTTAAGATTCTTAAAAACATTAAAATAGTTTTTCAGAATATATCTAAGAATATAGTTTGTTATGAAATCTTAACAAACTCTTAATTGCATTTAAAACAGATTGGTCAAAGCATTTAATGACTGGAGCGTATTCAGTTAAAGCATTTAAAGCTCAGTCAAAGAAAACAGTTTTTCTGTTATGGTTTCAAAACAAACAATCGATTGTTTCCTCGAATCAATCGGTTGTTTTGTTACTTAACAAAATTCACCATTCAAAAACAATTTTCAAACTTTCTCAAAACACCTAAGTGTAAACAATCGGTTGTTTCGACAAAACAATCGGTTGTTTCAACTTAGTTTGAAAAACATTTTGCTTTGATAAAATTGAGATGCTAATTGCTTTGAGATTTAATCTAAGTGTTGATTACAACATTGAACTACCCCAGAACAAAGCTTAAACCAGCACAGCAACATCAAGCAAAGCAGAGGCTTCATCATCCTTCAAAGGATTGGATTCTTCAAAACATTGAACACCACTTGGTTCAACAATCTCTCCCTATTTGATGAAGACAAATCCCTGATGCTTGTGTTGTTCTTGATTAAATCTGAAGCAATTCCTACAATAGAACTTTGAGCAATACATTGAACTTCTGATATTCTGTTAGTATACAGATAAACAATTAAAGCTTAAAACATCTAATATCAGAACCAAATAACATCACTCAAACTGTTTTTAACAATATGAAAAACAGAAACTTAAAACAAATTGGAAACACAACATATATCTCCCCCTATTTGTCTTCACAAATAGACAAAGATAAGAGATAAAATAAGACATTGTTCCCATTACATCAGAATAAACCAGCAACAGCAGAAGGAAATAAATTTTAAAACCAGAAAAGAGAACAGCCAAAAACAATCGATTGTTTTGATGACCAATCGGTTGTTTTTCTTTCAATCTTCTTCATCAGCAAACTGAAGATCAAAGATTTGATTCTGGACAACTTCAATCTGTTCGTCCAGAGTCATAAACCTTGCATCCATGTTGTCAAACCTGGTGTCAATCCTCTCAAAGTTACTAACACATAGATCACGAAGGCTCCTTTGATTTTCAGCAAAGGTATCTAGCCTATTCACCATGAGTCTTTCAAAAGGAGACATGGTTTGCATTTTTTCTCCTTGATGTTCAGCATCAGCACTAGGACCTGCATCTTGAAAATCTTCAGCTGGATCTTCATGTTGAACATCCATGTCAGCAGGTTCATCTTGTTCAAGATGAGCAGCACCTCTAGAAGATGCACCATGATCCTTACTTATCCACTTTCCACCTATTTTTGTAAAGCCCATCTTGCTGAGTGATCCATTGTTCAACTCTTGAGTTGACTTGACCAGCTCAAAAGTTTCATCTTCAAGATTAACTTCAAAATAGTGTAGAAACTTAGATATTAAAACAGCATAGGGATAGTGGTAATCGCCTAACCTCATGGCTTTTTGCATATGTTCTTTGATTATGTGAATCCAATTGATCTTCACTTTCTTGGTGATGCAGAAGATGTAAACCAGATCTTCTTCAGTCAACATAGAGTGGTTAATCCCCCTTGGAGTTAGAATCCAAGTTACAATTAGAGCAAGCAACCTCTCATCAAGCTTCAAACCTCCAACCGAGCATGTGCTAACTTGAGATTGATTGTTCTTCAAGCAACTTTTGTAGAACTGGATTTTGTTGAAATCTTCCACCACACCAAGGTTTCCTTTATTGATTCTTAATCTAGAGAACTTAAGCCCAGCAACAGCTGCCCAAACCTCATGGGTTATCTCCATCTCCACTCCTTTCACATGAGAGACTAAGTTGTTTCCCTGAAACTTCAAGTTGGTGTAGAAAACTCTCACCAAATCTGGATATATGTTCCCTTTGAGCTCCAGAAACTTTCTGAGTGATTGATCCTTGAGAAGACTCCTCACATTGTCAAGCTTTTGACTTTTCAGCCAGTCAAAGCATACAACCTTGGGGTTGTTTATCTTCTTGACACTTGTTTCATATCTATACTTCTCAATGAGATCGGTGTCACCAGAAAACCAGCTTTCAAGCCTTCCTCCAGACCTTACAGCTCTGGCTTTGATTCTTTTAGAGGTGGGAGGGGTTGATTCCATGACAGCAGAGACGAAAACTCACTTCACGAAAAATTTTTTTGCAAGAGATGGTGCAAGAGATGTTGCAATTGGTTGTTCTTGATGAAAGAAATCTGCACCTGATTTTATAGTAGAAAGAGAATCAATTTGAATTTAATTACATTCAATGGGTACCTGATTTTTCAGAGAGAGGACTTGACTCTGTTCTGCACTGAAAATGTCAGAAAAAGCTGAAAATCACATGGTCTTCACATGTGATCTTTGACTAGTCATTAAGGATCTTGAATTTCCAAGATTTTGGAATATATTCCTTTATGACTGTTGTAAATCCTTTCTGAACGTGATCAGCTTTCAACACAGATCCTTTGACCAAGATTCTCCCTTTGAAAAATATCTGCAACGGCTAGAAATTCAAAAAGCAGTTAAACTAATTTCTACATAGTGCTATCAGATTCAAAACAATCGGTTGTTTCGAATAAACAATCGGTTGTTTTTCTGCAGCAGTTAAAAACTTGATTTTGTAATTTTTAACCATAAACAGAAACAGATTAAAGTACATGACATTGATTAAAAGACAATTTAATCATAGGAAAGAACTTTGAAACAGAAATTGAGAACAAATAAAAGGAAGATCTTATCCTTGTGTTGTTTCTTCAATGAGCCAATTGCTTGCTGATCAAGAAAACTTCTTTTCACTGTTTTGACCTTTTGCATAGCATTGATTCAGCTTCAATGACTGCCTTTTTCTCCAACAGCTTGATCAGAGGGCTCAATTCTTCCTTTTCTCTTCATTTTTCCTGCATAAACAGATTCAAGTTGCAAGATTTGGTCCCCTTACAAATTTGGGTCCATTTGGCTTTTCTTTGCTGTTAGAAACATCACATCCCTTAGGAATCCATTTCATAAAACCTTTAGGAACATGATATTTTCTAATTTTGCAGAATCTAACAGAGTGGCCTTTCTTCATGCAGTAAAAGCATGTAACAACCGGTTGTTCCGTCTTAACAATCGGTTGTTTTTCTTATTTTTTCAAAAAGCTTTTTGAAAACCTATCTTGCTTGTTCTGTGGATTGAAGTGCCTAAACCAGCCTTTCCAAAAACACAGCTTTGAGATGCTAGGACATTCTCAAAGTTTGACTTTCCTTTTGAAAGCTTGTCCACAGTTTCAACAAGATAGTGAACCTTTTTCTCAAGATTTTCACAATTTGTGCAATTGAGAGTATCACACTTGCAAGAGGCATTTTTCAAATGATTTTCCAATTTTTCAAAATCACTTTTTGCTTTTCTAAGTTCCTCTTCAAGTGATTTAACTTTCTTTTCACGCCCATTGTTAAGATCTTTCTATCGGTTGTTTGAAAGAACCAATCTATTAGATTCATCATGTGTTTCTTGAAAAGCTTCAAGCAATTCACTATACTTTTGTTCATTTAAGGAAGCACATGAACTTACCTCACTTGAACTGCAGGAATCATCATCATCATCCTCAGCAACTAAGCATATGTTGGCTTTTTCATCTTCACTTGATGAAGAACTTGATGATGATACTTCATTTTCATCCCAAGCTATGTAGGCTCTTTTTGTCTTGCCTTTCTTCTCCTTGTAGCTTGTCTTTTTCTCTTTGCTCTTGTTGGGACAATCTGCCTTTATGTGACCTTGCTCACCACAACCAAAACAAGTATAGTTATTTGAATTAAATTCATTGGGTTTCTTGTTTCCATACCTATCCTTGTTGTTGTCTTTGTTGCGGTTTCTTTTTAGGAATTTGCTGAATTTTCTTGACAGCAAACTAAGATTTTCCTCATCACTATCATCACTTGAATCTTGCTTTCCCTTATGTTTGGATGCTTTCAAGGCTATGCTCCTTGTGTGCTTATCTTCACTCTCTTGAACATTGAGTCTATTCATCTCTAGCTCATGTTCCCTAAGCTTTCCAAACAAAGAGGCAACACTTAATGATGTTAGATCTTTAGATTCGGAAATAGCAGTTACCTTTGGTTGCCATGCTCTATCAAGACATTTCAAGATCTTGATGTTCAGCTCTTCTTTATCAAACGTCTTGTCTAGGCTCATAAGGTGATTGATGATGTGTGTAAACCTTTTTTGCACTTCAGCTATGGTTTCACCTTTCAGCATTCTAAACATCTCATACTCTTGGATGAGAGCATGCTTTCTAGCTCTTTTCACCTCATTTGTTCCTTCATGAGTGACTTCCAAAGTATCCCACATTTCTTTTGATGATTTGCATTGTGAGACCCTGAAAAACTCATCAGAATTTAAAGCAGAGGTTATAATATTTTTGGCAATGCAATCGAATTTGGCCTTTCTACTTTCTGCATCAGTCCATTGAGACCATGGCTTCTCAATGACAGAACCATCTTTTTCAAACGTTGGGATAAAAGGGCCATTTTCAATTGCATCCCAAATTCCTTTGTCAAGAGATTCCATAAATATTTTCATTCTAACTTTCCAAAACTGGTAATTCAAACCACAAAACAAGGGTGGTCTGTTTATTGAGGCACCTTCCCCAAACGGTAGTCTATCAACCATTTTGAAAGATTTTAGGATCAACTTGAATGACTTACAAGAACCAAACTCTTGATGCCAATTGTTAGAAAAGATGGCTTTAAACTAGAGGGGGGTGAATTGTTTAAAGAGGTTTTCGCAAACTTTTCAAAGCTAGAATGAACTTATTTCAGAAACCAATTGATTCAGCAATTCAGTTACCCAAAACAGCAAGCAAAACTGTAATACTAGAAAAAACAATCGGTTGTTTCTTCGAAACAATCGGTTGTTTATACCAGCAAACAACAAACAAACTGAAATTAAAAAGTTAGGGATAGAGAGATTGTACACAATTGTTTATATTGGTTCATTCCAAACTAGAGCTACATCCAGTCTTCTCAGAAACCCTGAGGATATCCACTAAGAAATCACACCTTGATCACTTACACCACAACCAAGAGAATGACCTTGAACACCTCAAGAAACACACTCTCCTTGGCCAACACTAAGATTGTTGATCTTGAACACCTCAAGAACACACAACCAATCTCATCAAAAACACACAAACGAATTGTTCAGCAGTTTACAAAGATTACACTTGTTAATCAATACAAGTAAAATCCTATTCAGCACCTTGATCAATCTCTCAACTCTTAAGCAATCTCAGAACTCTTTGAAAAACTCTTCTTAGATTAAAACTTTGTATCAAGATTCTTAAAAACATTAAAATAGTTTTTTAGAATATATCTAAGAATATAGTTTGTTATGAAATCTTAACAAACTCTTAATTGCATTTAAAACAGATTGGTCAAAGCATTTAATGACTGGAGCGTATTTAGTTAAAGCATTTAAAGCTCAGTCAAAGAAAACAGTTTTTCTGTTATGGTTTCAAAACAAACAATCGATTGTTTCCTCGAATCAATCGGTTGTTTTGTTACTTAACAAAATTCACCATTCAAAAACAGTTTTCAAACTTTCTCAAAACACCTAAGTGTAAACAATCGGTTGTTTCGACAAAACAATCGGTTGTTTCAACTTAGTTTGAAAAACATTTTGCTTTGATAAAATTGAGATGCTAATTGCTTTGAGATTTAATCTAAGGGTTGATTACAACATTGAACTACCCCAGAACAAAGCTTAAACCAGCACAGCAGCATCAAGCAAAGCAGAGGCTTCATCATCCTTCAAAAGATTGGATTCTTCAAAACATTGAACACCACTTGGTTCAACACTGTTACCATTCCTCGACACCCACTTCTCCTCCCTTATCCGTTCACGAGCAGGCTCGTAGTTCTGCTGCTCTTGCTTCCTTGTTTCATTCTTCCTCTCCCTGTATGGTTCCCTCAGAGTCCTCCCCTCCACCCTACCTAGTTCGTGTTGTTGTCGACTGTATTTTGGCACATTCACAAAGAGCTTCTTGTTCCCTATATAGAGCTGATCCAGATCTCTCTCCAAACGCCCCACATTTCTCACTCCAAAGAACCTCACAAACCCAAACCTCCTTCCCCATTTGTTTGGTCTTCGAGCAATGAAGACCTCTTTCACTCTAGCCCATCTTTGGAACACCTTAAACATTTCAATCTCACCGTGATCGTTTGGGAAGTTCGAAAAGAACAAAGTGGTATAGTCATTTGCAGCCCCACGATCTCTATGCCGATTTGTGCGTCCTTCATGCCGAAACCCTCATCCTCCGTCCTCCGTCCTCCGAAACGCTCGTCCTCCATCCTCCGTCCTCCGATTTGTGCGTCCCTAGCCATCTCTATCAAAATAATTAGTTATTATATTAATTAAATTAAAGATCATCTTATAAATTATAAAATTATTATTATTTAAAATAGATTTTATTATTAATAAAAATTTATAAAATCATTTTTAAATTAGTATATTACTAACTACTTTATATTCAAAATTAGTCTATATTAGTGTTCTAAAGACTAATTTAGAATTTTAAATTTTAATTGCTAAAACCTTAATAATTAATTTAAACACCAATTTATAAATATTTTTCTTTTAGTACTTTATGTTTTTGGAAAAATTGTGTGTCCTCTAATACTTTATATAATTTATGGCAAGCTGAGTTGGTAAAACATAAGTAAATCTAATCCATCTTTTAATTGATTGTGCGAAGAAGTAATAATAAGAGGAATAATTATGAACAAAAATGTGGAGAGTTAAATAAAATAAAAGCCCTTCTTAAATATTTTCTAATTGAAGTGATAGAAATATATGAATTCTAATAAAAGCCATTCTTATATATATTTTTCTCTTAATTCATATTTTTTTAATGATAAAATTATAACATAATTTTGAACTTCAGTGATGGATCCAAACGATACTATCTCAATATACTTGAAATCAAAATAATAAATATAAATTACTATATAAAAGGTTGAATATAAAGTCTGATGATAAAATATTTCCAAATCTGTCTTTTATTTATTTACACAATGTTTTATAATTTTTATCCATAAACACTATAATTTTATGTTTTTTTTTCATGATTATTATTATTAAATCCTTATTATAATTAAATTATGCTGTAAGAAATTCTATAAATAAAAAAATATCTTTAACCACCACACACTAGATAAACTTAGTGATTATATTACAATTATTATTTTTTTATTATATTTTTTATTATTACTATGATTATTATCATTAATTTATTATCAATAATAATATAATTATTATAAATATTAATATTATTTAATTATTATTGGTATTATTATTAATTTATAAAAATTATATTATTAATAATATTAATTATTATTAATATTAATTATTACTACTAACATTAGTATTATAAAAATTCTTACTATTAATTATTATTATTATTATTATAAATATTAATTTTATTATTACTATTAATTTTATTATTAATATTTTATAGTAATAATATTATTTTTAATATTATTTTTTATTTTTAATATTATTAAACTGTTGTATTTGTAAGTAGAAATATATATGTAATATGAAATGTATCTACGGATATATATTTTTGGATAATTTATCTAGAACGTAAAATTTGTATCTACCTTTGAATTTATTTATCTGAAGCTACACATTTATGGGTACTAATTTTTATGTAGTACGGAATTTATATATATATATATATATATATATATATATTTAAATCTCGATATCTATATAATAATTATGATAAATTTGAAATTTTGTTTAACACTATTTTAATGAATTAAAAGTATGAATTAATCGATAAAAAAACACTTAAATCCAAAGTCTTGAAAAATTACTAAAATCACTAAAAAAAAATTGATTTACCTACAGACCAAATCCGTATGTAACAACAAAATATACACACACATTACCCACTAATTGTATTTCATGGGTAAATTCGAAGGTAATCGTACATCCATCAAAATGTCTATTCATGCATTTAAATGGATGCCTTTTTTAAAACATGTATAATTTAACATATCCGACACACATTTAATTTCAAATTCAAAACATAACATAATTGAAGTCTCATCATATGAAAGATAACTTAATATAAAAGTCAAGTCCAGTTGGTTTTAATTTTAGCTATTTTAAAGAATTCTGAGAGATTATAAATATAGAGTTATATGAAGCTATATGTTGCTTTCACAAATGAGGGAGATGACCAAAAGAATGTACTGCCTCTTTCATCAAAATTATCCCCAAAATTACTAACCCTGTTAGATTAGAGGACTTTAGACAATATCATTAGTTGGCAATTTTTACAAAATCATAGCAAAAATTCTAAATAGAAGACTGCAAAAAATCATGCAAGTTGTAAACTATTTATTTATTTTGAATCTGTATACTAAATAAATTGTATTTATTTACCGCAAAAAATTCATAGATAATCACAAATTATCTACAAAATGTTTTATAGATTTTTATCTATAAACACTGTAATTTCATGTTTTTTTCATGATTATTATTATTAAATCCTTATTATAATTAAATTATGTTGTAAGAAATTCTATAAATAAATAAAAAATCTTTAACCACCACACTAGATAAACTTAGTGATTATATTACAATTATTATTTTTTTATTATAATTTTTATTATTACTATGGTTATTATCATTAATTTAATATTAATAATAATAATATTATTATTATTATTATATTATTATTATTAAATTATTATTATTACTTGTTGAGATTTTTTTTTAACGAAACTTCATGCTTCGAAAGGAAGGAAAGGAAGAATGATACTAACCAATGATTTCACATGCTCAATGAGTTTTGGTTTGACAGCAAGTCAACCAACCAAAACAGTTTTCAATCTTTTCAAAAACACTTAAGTATAAAACAATCACAACAGGTTGTTTTTCACTTAGTTTGAAAAACACTTTAAACTTAAAAGATTTGAAAACACTTAAGCTTTAGATTCAACAAAGAGTGGATTACAAAGATAAACTACCCCAGATCCTACTCTAAAACACAACAGCAACTTCAAGCAACTCAGCCTTCCATCAAATGCTAGGATTTGGATTCTTCAAAGCTTTTGATCACACTTGATTCAACAGCTATAAGTAATTGGATGTTGGCTGGTGCATACAAGAGAACCTGTAGAAGTGGAAGGGTTTGTTGGTGTATAGGTTGTTGGCAACGAAGCATTGAGCAATCTTATTCAGGGATAAAATTGTTGCACAAGTAGAATTATAAACTGACTCAAAGGTCCAGAGGTGAGTTTGAGTATGCATAACAGGTACACTGGATGTTTTCCCTATATGCAGAGGTAAGTTTTGATGTGCTGGTAAAGGGTGGAAAAGGTGTGGTCAGGGGTTGTTGCGCTGCTAGCTAAACCATCTGAGGTACTGCAGAAACACTTTGAAGGCATGCAAAATAAGACGTGGATAAGGTGGTATATTTTCTTGTTGTGTAATGTTCTGGTATGGAATAATTTAAGCAAAAGCTAAGTAGAATCAGAGGGGTTTTAGGTGCTAGAGCAAAATCTGTGATCAGGTCTTGAGTGTTTGTTGGGGGCATCGTATGTATGTGTATATGAATCCTAGAATTCATTTCTTTGTCAAGGAAAGAAGTATGTATGTATCTCTATCAGATGTGATCTTGTATACAAAAGGAGATGCTGGAAGGGTCGTGCTCTCAAAAGAAGGTGTTGTAGTGGTGCATAATGATAACGGTTTTGTATAGGGTTATTAGGGTGATGGGAACTAGTTGGCATTTAATGGTCTATGGTTGCTGGTTTTCCTTTTTTGAACCAGTTTTGGGGTAGTAAAGGAAGAGGTAACTCCCTAAAAGCTCTGTAATTATGGATTTAAGTGGTTTGTCACTTAGTTTGCCTGCATTGGATAATGCTTAATTTGGAGTGTCATCTGTAGGAGAAGGGTGGCGCTGGAATCTACCGTATGTGTCTTATGCTAAGACAAAACTGAATCATGTCAACACCTCTTTATGGCATGCGATGTGGCTCTGCGCGTGTGGGCTCTATGTTATAGGTGGATTGGTATCTTGGTTGTCCAACACAATGACTTAAAGAACCACTTTGAGAGTTTTTTCTTGGCCCAGGCCAACAATAAACAAAACATGGTTTGGAAAGGTATATGGGCAGCTATTGTAAGGTGCATATGGGAGCACAGGAACTCGGTTGTGTTCAAACAAAGAGTAGTAGACGCATAAGAGGTGTTCCAAAAAGCTCAACTTAAATCGTGGTTGTGGATGAAGCATAAGGTACACAACTTTAACTACTCATTCGTGGATTGGATCTTGAATCCAATGTCTTGCATCAAGATTTATAAGTAAGGGGGATCGGAAGTTTTAATCTGCAATAGAGGAGGAAGAAGGTGAGGGCTAATATAACTGTTTTACAGCAGGGCTGTATAGAGCTAGGTGGCTCAAGGAAGAGGTGGCCTTCGCTCCTTTTCTTCTGTTAGTTGCTTGGCATCATTTGTCGAGCCAAAAACTGTTATATGGGTGGTCAAGACTCCTAGACTATGAAATCGTAAGGTCGGTCTAATGGAGTAGGGAGTTGGAGTGGTGGTGGTTCTTTTCATGAAGGTCACTAAGGGGATAGTAGTGGAACAAAGGAAATGTTGGAGCTGATTCTGTCGTGTTGGTACATGGTCTTGGTGCTACGAAGGGTGCCAAGATGCAAATGTATTATTGGTACCCTAGGTTGTGCGTGCTTATATGCAGGGTGTATGCAGGCCTTGCGAATTCAGAATAGCAATGATCCTCCCTCTTATGGATTGGTTAGCTGCTCACTTTAATGTCCAGGTTGGGTTATGCAAAATGTGATGCCTCACTTGTGAGCATTCTGCAGTACGCTCTGGGACTCGTTTTGGTTTTGGCTGTAAGGAATCATGGTGGGCGAGATCACCCTTGTGACTGGAGGGTTTGTGTCTCTAGGATTAGAAGATGTCTAGCAGGTGCACTTCTCATCATATCCCTATGTTATAGATGGTAACAGACTGATGTAAAGGGAAGGGAGGAGGCTCAAGCTCCTCAATATCCAGTAGCTTATTGTAGTTGTGTCTACCAGCATCTTGGTTTTTTCTAGTATACATGCAGTTCAAGTCTATTATGGGGCTCCTAAGTACCTTAAGCTTTATTGTGATAACTACTTTATCTTTTAACTCTGTTGCTATGCTGATTGCTTAAGCTAGGAGAGGTTTTTGTATCAGGGTTGGGACACCCCTTAAGTGTCTCTCTTATTATATTAATTAATTGCTGATAAAAAAAAATTGTATATCGGTTGGGACATCCCTAAAGTGTTCCTTTAATTCATTAATTCATTGCTGATAAAAAAAAATTGGCTATATGACGATTAAACATACTTAAAATATCATATCCTTAGCTGATGCACCAAAAACCTTTTGAATCGACGGAAACAAAAATTATATTTAAGCAACATCTTTTTGTAATTTTTTGTTGTTATGCTCATTCTTGCTGCAATTAAAGGTTGTCAATGATTTTACTTAATATATTTTGTTAAAACTTGTATAACACATGCATTAGTAACTAACTAATGGCATAAAAAATATTCATCGCTAATTTACTTTTATAATAACTTTTATGACGATGTTTTTCAGACAACTTATAATAATTTTGTTATAAAATAACATTGGTAATCATCCCAAACTTCAATTTCTCATCACAAAATTCATTATTATTTATAACAACAACAAAATATCTTAAAAAATATTTTTTAATGATTAATATATTTTCAACATTTGACTAAGCTAGTATTACGTTGATAGCATGTAAAACCTAATTAGACCAATTTCAACGTTAACGCATACTAACATTGTGATTTGCGTTACTTTCAGTTAATTTTAAGATTTAAAAATATATTATGTTAAATAATAAGTAAGAGTAGAAATGAATTAACATATATTTGAATTAATATTTAAAAGCAACCCTTGACCAAATAGGTTGACTAAAGTAGTTATACGTTAAGATGGAAAGGGAAATAAAAAAATATTGATGAGTTATAAAAGATGCATAATATTAAGTGTGTATATAAGGAATGGGATGGTAAGAATGATGAAGAGATAAGTTGATAAGAGTGAAAGCAGAGAAGCATAGAGAATAAAGAGAAAAGATGAAGGTTTTGACTATGGTGATGTTTGTTATGGTTTATGGTTTGGTCATAACAAGATTTAGTGAAGGTCAAATGCCTACTAGCTGTGATGAGTATAATCCATTATTTTCACCATGTGTGCCTTATTTGGTTAATCCAGACTTTGGGATTCCAAGTCCAAGGTGTTGTGCTGGAGCTGCTCAGGTGTTTGGAAAAGCCAACAATCCTGCAGCTATTCAAAAACTTTGTACTTGTCTGGTTGCCACTATGCCTAATTTATCGTTTAAACCTGAGAAATTGACACAACTCCCAGCAGCCTGCAAGATTAAACTTTCATTGCCTATTGATAAGTGCATAAAAGCTTGAACTTATTCAACTGCTCATACCATACATTCACACTTCAATGGTTAAGTTTGATGCATGTAAAACAAATAAATATTATCAAAGGAGGTATCAACTCTTTGCAATTACTATTATTATTAGTCTACAACTTTTTATTTATTTATTTATTTATGCATTTTGTGTGGATTAATTGTGTGATTAATTAAATTAAATAAAGTATTTTGGATGTTTTCACTTACATATAAAATCACATTTGAGGTAAAGATTAATAAGTTGGTACATAGTAGCTAACCAACAAAAGTAAGAGATGAAAATACTTAAAAATTAAAAAACATATAACCTCAAACAAATCATAATCATATCTTGCATGTTTCCAAAGGCAGGAGGTTGTTACTGTATTAGTGTATAGAAGCTCTCTGAGGATAAGGTCTTCTTGGTTTTGGATTTTGTTTGTCGTTTGTTCTGGATGGACAGTTTTAGAAAGGGAAGTGATACCCGTTATAGTCTTATGGGTATCACATTTGAGGTAAAGATTAATAAGTTGGTACATGGTAGCTAATCAACCAAAGTAAGATATGTGAATACTTTCAAAAATATATAACCTCAAACAAATCGTAATCATATCTTGCAAAAATATAAATATTAGTTGTGTGGCTATTTAATAAAACTAATCATATCTTGCAAAAAGATAAATAAGAATAATAAAAAATAAATATTTATGTTTTGTGGTGAAGGTTAAGTAAGTGAATACTACCAAAAAAAAAGTTATTAAATAAAAACTAATTTTATATACCAAAATAATTAGTTATTATATTAAATAAATTAAAGATTGTCTTATAAATTATAAAATTATTATTATTTAAAATAGCTTCTATTATTAATAAAAATTTATAAAATAATTTTTAAATTAGTATTTAACCATTAGCTACTAACTACTTTATATTCTAAATTAGTCTTTACTAGTCTTCTAAACACTAATTTAGAATTTTAAATTTTAATTACTAAAACCTTAATAATTAATTTAGATACCAATTTATAAATCTTTAGGACTTTATGTTATAGGAAAAATTGTGTGTCCTCTAACACTTCTTATATAATTTATGACAAGTTGAGTTGGTAAAACATAAGTAAATCTAATCCATCTTTTAATTTGTTGTGCCAAGGAATAATAAGAGGAATAACTATGAACAAAAACGTGGAAAGTTAAAGAAAATAATAACAATTCTTAAATATGGTCTAATCAAGTGATAGAAAAATATGAATGTTCCGGTACTAATAGTATTATATAGTTTTGGAGTCGAGTTTAATGTTTATTTATTTAATTAATTAATTAATTATATATATATATATATATTTCTTAATTCATTAAGATGTTTTTAAGGATAAAACTTTCACATAATTTTGAATTCCAAAACGAATAATATTTTAGATGAAGTGATTAATTCTAACAATATTATCTGAATATGTTTGAGGTTGAAATAGTAAATGTAGATTACTAAAAATAAAAAGCAAGTTTGATGATAAAATATTTTGAAATTTTCCTTTTAACAATTAGTCTGATGAAAACAATTTGTCAAAATGATGGTACTTTTGTTGGATCTGTAAACTAAATACATTGTATTTATTTACCGCCAAAAATTCATAGATAATCACAAATTATCTACAAAATGTTTTACGGATTTTTACCCATAAACACTATAATTTCATGTTTTTTTCATGATTATTATTATTAAATCCTTATTATAATTAAATTATACTGTAAGAAAATCTATAAATAAAAAAATATCTTTAACCACCACCACACACTAGATAAACTTAGTGATTACATTACAATTATTATTTTCTTATTATAATTTTTATTATTACTATGATTATTATCATTAATTTATTATTAATAATTATAATAATAATAATAATATATTATTATTAAATTATTATTATCAATAATAATATAATTATTATAAATATTAATATTATTTAATTATTATTGATATTATTATTAATTTATAAAAATTATATTATTAATAATATTAATTATTGTTAATTACTACTATTAGTATTAGTATTATAAATTTTTTTATTTTTTTTATCAGCAAAAAATAAATAAATTAAAAGAGAAACTTTAGAGGTGTTAAGCTTGACTGACAAGGCTTTGTTGTTCTTTCTATCTTTGTATTGCTTTATTTTGAACTTTAGTTTAGTCTCTTCCTATAGTCTATTTGTGAAGTCAAATAGGGGGAGAATATGGTGTTTGTGCTGTCTTACAAACTGCTATAACTATGCTTTTATTCAGTTTTTAATATATGATGCATTATTGGTTTGTATGAAGTTGTTTTTGCTATGTTTTTGGGCTGGTTTTTCTGCTCTTATGTTTATGCAGAAAACTAGTTGATGTATGATCATAACCTGCTATGAAAGATGTTCTGGATTGCATAACTTTTGTTTTGCAGGTACAGTTTCAGATTCAATCAAGATCAACACAAGCAACTAGGGATTTGTCTTCATCAAATAGGGGGAGTTTATTGATCAAGAGTGATCAAGTGCTTTGAAGAATCCAAATCCTTTGTGTTTGATGCAAGGCTGGTGTTGCTGCTATGTTTTGGGAGAGATCTGGGTAGAATAAAATGTGATCCACTCCTTTGTTGAATCTAAAACTAATGTGATTTAAAACCTTTTAGAAAATAAAGTGTTTTTCCAACTAAGTGAAAAACAACTGGTTGTTTTGTCGAATCAACCGGCTGTTTTACTCTTAGGAGTTTTTGAAAAGGTTGAAAACTGTTTTAGTTTGGTTGACTTAACTGTCAAACCAAACAATCGGTTGTTTTGTGGTTTCAACCGATTGTTTCTTTGAAAATCCTAACATAATTTTGTTTTGGTGGTTGAATGTGCTTTAAATGATTTTCAATTGAATACGCTCCTTCATTAAATGCTTTGACCAATCTTTGAAAAATATAAATAGTTTGTTTATGTTTTCAAACAAAGAAGAAAATATAGATTTGAGTTTTTCAGTTGAGAAAAAGTTGATTTCAAGATTTGAACATTCACATCAAACTTTGGGTTTTCAAAGAGAGTGGAATAGGATTGCAATTGTATTGATTTCAGTTTGCTCTGTAAACAAGTGTGATCCCTTCTCAACCTTCTGGTGTTGTGTTGCCAATGAGTGTTGTGTGCTCTTGAGGTGGTCAAGATCAATACTTTTGGTGTGTGATTTTCCAAAGGGAGTGTGTTTCTTGAAGGGTTCAAGGTCACTACTTTGGTGGTTTGTATATTGTAATTTGGTTTGGTTACTTAGTGGGTTACCCAGTAGTTTTTTGGGGACTGGATGTAGCTCTTGGCTTAAGAGTGAACCAGTATAAACTTTTGGTGCATCTCTCTCTTACCTTAAACTCATTTAAATTTTGTTTTAAACTTTTTTGGTATAAACAACCGATTGTTTCGAAGAAACAACCGATTGTTTTTCTGTTGCTTTGCTGATTTAGTGCTTATATTTTTGGATAACCTGATTTTTGTTCTGGATTCACACAAAGAATTTTGTTAAACTTTAAAAAGATTTCAAAAACCTCTCTTAAACAATTCACTCCGCCTCTCGTTTAAGGCCATATATTCTAACATAGTTATCATTTTAGCTTGTTCCTAGCCTTTTAGGAAGGAGTTTTGACCTAGTTTCTAGAAGGACAAGCCTAGGATGTGAATTTGAATGAAGTAAAGAAACTCTACACAAATTGTGTGAGCTCTTAGTGAGGCTTATGTCCTCTTAGGTTTGAGGTCTTATCTTGAGTGATTTGGGAAGTTTTCAAGTGGTGGCCAACACACTCATCTTGGAGCATATCACCCTCCAATTGGTGTGACATTTCTCACCTACCCACCAAAAGTTTTCTCATTCCATTTCCTTCCATTTTCTCCATTCCATTTTATGTTTTTGTCTCTTCTCTTATTTGTTGCTCTTGGGTTTCACTCATAATCATGGGTATGGTGCATCATTTGGGAGGCCATGTCCACCATTGATGTTTACCTTGTGCCCATTTCAATTCCGCAATTGCATCTCATCCTCACTATATCTTGTTTTTCATATTTGCCTCTGTGAAGTGAACCTTCACACTTACTTAACCACTTGGTTAAGTTTGTGTCCAGTGGGAATCTTCCTTAGGTCCTCACCCTTACTTGTTAAAATCCCAATCTTAAGTAAAAGTGTCACCATAAATGAAAACATTTAAAATCATCTCACATCATGTTCTATTCAGAGCTTTTGTATTTTAGCTTATCTTGTTTAGAGTTGATTGGTACTTTTCTTTCTTGCATCTTTAATTCCTTGTCTTTACATTCAAGTACCTTTAAATTATTGTCTTTACTTTCAAGCACTTTTAATTTCAGCCCTTTACTTTCTTGCTTTTAAATTCGGCATTTTACCTTATTCAATAGCTTTGTTTCACTTTTTGAATATTCCTTTATGTCTTCTTTTGTTATTACTTCTCTTCCTTGAGTCATATGTTCTTTAGTCATATGTTCTTTATATGTTCTAGGAGTTCTAGAATTTCTTTGTTAAAAGTTTAGTAAGTATCTTAAAGTCTTTTTGTGTGTCTTTTTCTTGCTTGTCTTCCTTTTCAAGTTTTGTCATAATCTTTTTTCACAAATTTGCTTTAGCTTTCTTGTTTTGAGCTTTTCTTGATTGTCTTTTCAAAATTTCTTAAGGTTTTTTGTGATTCTTTGAGATCCAGTGTTTTTGGCTTTGTCCTCTTTCACTTGAGAATTTTTTTTAACACCAAGAAAGACCTTTAGAGAGGATAAAATTCTTTTTGAATGCTTTGAGTGTTCTCCTCTTGATTTCTTTTCACCAAAAGTGACGCAAACTTGAAAGAGTGTATTCTAGCTTCTTTTTCACTAATTGTTTAATTCCTTTGTGCAAACATTATGGGTCATTTGTCTTTAGGTAAATCTTCAAAACCGCAATCACATCACCAAGCCCACTTTTTGGGAGAACTTGTGGAGGTTAAGAAGCGAATGGTCCACAAAGATGAGGAAATAAGCCAACTAGCGAAAAGATTGCAAAGAGTAGAAGAAACTCAAGCAAGGAAAAATCAAGAAAGGAAACGGTAGCCGCCAAGAACAACTAGACATTCCATGCACTATGGGAGTCAAGAACATGATTGGCGAGTGCACAATTTTGACAAACGGCATCATCAACACCTACAACAACCACAACATTCTTTTGATTTTGCAAACCAATTGACCCTACTTTGTATTTAGAATGGGAAGCTAAAGTTGAACATCTCTTTAATGTGTATAATGTCACCGAGGACCAAAAGGTTTTGTTAGCTTCCCTAGTTTTTTTAGACTATGTCATCCAATGGTGGCAACAACTGTAATGGACATTGGGCTAAACAAGAGGTCAGTCGTGGTCTCTTGGTATGATTTGAAAGAATGTATGCGCGCGCGGTTTGTTCCTTCTCATAGGAATGAACACTTGTTGAAGCTCCAATGGCTTCATCAAGGACCTAGGACGGTAAAGTAATATTTTGAAGAGTTAGAAACAACTTTTACTAAATTTAATATGCCTAATAGTGATCAGTCAAAGATAACTCGGTTTGTGAGTGGTTTGAGGAGAGAAATTCGAGATGTTGTCGAAATATATGAGTACTCTTCCTTAAAGAAGTTGGTTCACATAGCCATCATGGTGGAATCACAAATTTCAAAGAAAACAATTTTCAAAAACACTCCTAATGATGGTTTCTACAAATCTTCCGGGAAGGGTGCAAACAACATTTATACAAAAACTTCTCTTTCCCATTTTTCAAAAGACATCACCTCTAACCAAAAAGTTTCTCAACACAATCCTTCTACCTCTACCCCTAAGTCACCCACTAAAACTTCAAGCATAAAATGTTTTAAATGTTTAGGTTTTGGGCACATTGATGTCAATTGTCCAAGTAAAAGAACGATAATGTTACAAGAGGTAAATCAAGACCAAATTCAAATAAAAACAAAAAGAGAAAATGAAAAAGCCGAGGAAAGTAAAAAGGGTCTCATCTTGTTAGACCTCGCAAAAATAATTGTGCCTTCACGATATACTTCTTCCTTCTTTTTTTCATTACCAAATGTTTCTATCTACTTACCATCTTTCTTTAAGACATTTAGGAATGATTTTCAAACACCTCCTAAAGATTTCCACGTTTTAAGAGGACTTTCATCACAAAGATTTGTCATTCCCAAACATTCTTTTCAAACTTGGTCTCTATATAGAAACCCATCTTATGCACTCCACACACTTAAAGAACATAAGTTGAGTTCACATCTCAATCCTTGCACTATCTTATATGTGAACAAACTAACTATGTTATCTATAAGAGTTCTAAATTCGAGGTTGAATTCTCTCGAACTTGGGGGGCATGATACAAACCAAGTAGCTATGAAGATGACCAAGGAAGCAAAAGACAAAGCACATGGCGAGCAGTGATCTCAACAAATAATTCAAGACCCCACCAAGGATCTCATGGACCCGACCAGAGAAGATGGGCATAAACCAGAGCACCAACTGTTCTTTCTTTTGATCTTCTTAAGAGATAGAATATGTTGTAAATAATTTTGGGCTCACTTTAGGGGTCCAAATAGCAAAGATAGGTTAGAATAAGGTGCCTTTAGCATAATAGGGGGTGTAGTTATCATTTTAGCTTGTTCCTAGCCTTTTAAGAATGAGTTTTGACCTAGTTTCTAGAAGGACAAGCCTAGGATGCGGGTTTGACTTAGTCAAACCCTAAGGTTGCCGCTTTTTTTTTTTCCTTTTTCCCATCCTACCCCTCTTGCTTGTTTTCCAACGCTCCTTCACCTATAAATAGGAGGCATACCCATTGTATTTTACAAGTTGAATTTGAATGAAGTAAAAAAACTAATGGAGCATGCCTTCATCCGATTTGCATTTTCTTTGGAGGAATGGCAGAAGTGTCAATGAAGGAAGATGAACAAGGAGCTCACGTAGAGTAGCTATTATAGATAGCTAAAAGTTTATATAGGGATAAAACAAAGCCTATATGAGATCCATGGAGTTTTGGTTACATTGGAGGTGCATGCTAGGTGTGGAGAGTGGGTGGTGAGGCCATCTCACTTGGAATAGGTGAAAAATGAAGACCAAGTGTCTATCCTATGGAGATAGAAGACAATGAGTGAAATTGGCACAATTTTGGTAGCAATTCACTCTTTATTAATCTTAGCCAAATCATCAGCCAAACACCTCAATGTATAGGAGAGAGTGTTGAACATTTTGGAGCTAATATTCAAATAAAAATGAATTTGAAATTGACGCCTAATTTGGACTTAGCACATGGAGCACATGAAGCATATTTAACATGTGATGGAAAACGTTTAGCACATGTATCATATGGAACATGTGGAAAATGTGTACTCTTCTCCATGGCTTAATCATAACCGGCCTTGGTTAAATTAGGTGTTTTAGAAACCCTTATTTAACCTAGGTTGGTGTTTAGGTGCTAAATTTCATCTAAGGAAAAATTACAAATAAAGTTCCTAATCTAATTTTGACAAGAAAATAAAATCTACTCTACACTATTCAAACTAAGATCTAGGCTTCTTCAAACATGTAGAGAAATGTTTCTCTACCATCAGTAGCAGCATCCCAGTCCTCTTGTATCCTGATGAGAATCAACTAAAGGTGGCTTTTTATAATGAAGAACAAGATCATTCGCCTTCACATTTAAAGTTTTTCTTGTTAATCTTTGCAAAAGATAAAGCCCAAGCCCAAGCCCAAGCCCAAGAAGGCCAAAGCCCACAAAAGCCCAAAGACCATCCCATGAAGGGCAAGGCCAAGTTTTAAATAAATATTGTTTAGAAAGGTGCTTAGAGGGAAACATTAGAAACCTCTATTGTTAAAGCATCTTTTAGTCTTTAGTTAAGAGTCTTAGGGGGGTGTATTAGTAGATAGGTGTAGGAGTAAATAAGGAGGTGCCAAAGTGAGAGAAAGGATCACACCTTCCTCATGCCTTGTTTTAGGCGCAAATTCTAGAAGCTTTTTGGGAGGGAGTTTTTTTGAATTTGTGTAGCTTACATTTCAGCACCTTAGGCTATAAATAGAGGTGCTCTCTTTGTAAAATTCAGATTGGAATTAATCTAAGAAAACTCTACTCAAATTTTGAGTGACCTTTGGAGAGCTTTTGGAGCCTTCTTCTCTAGTCTTATCTTGATGGATCAATGGAGTCCTCAAGTGGCGGCATCACTCTCATCTAGGAGCATTCCACACTTCTAGTGGCAAGATCATCCATCCTCCTTCCATCTTCATGAGCATTCTCTTCTCCTTCCTTTCTTCTTCTTCAATTGTTCATGTTGCCTTGTGTTCTTGAGTTGTTTAGTTTCGGTTTTTCTATTTTCCAGCACTATGTTCTGTTTTTGTTTTTAATTTCTGTTTTGGTTCGGTTCATTTGTTCAATTGTTCAATTCTGTTCGCCATAGACCTAGTTGTGGGCCCTGATCTGCTAGTAGTTGGGCTTGCACTTGGGCTTGTGCTTGGGCCTGTTCTAGTAGTTGTTTATATTTTGATGAGTTGAAGGTCTTCTTGGATATGTTTGTACATTCCTTCAACCTAGATTTTTCCTCTTGATTGGGCCTACAAAAATAAACAAAAGCACAATTAGACCCATATTTGCAATTAAATCAATAAACAACCTCTAGGTCTTCATCCTCCTTATTATATGGTTGTGTGAGACTGGACGGTTTCCACCAGAAACTCTGCACAAATTGTGTGAGCTCTTAGTGAGGCTTATGTCCTCTTAGGTTTGAGGTCTTATCTTGAGTGATTTGGAAAGTTCTCAAGTGGCGGCCAACACACTCATCTTGGAGCATATCACCCTCCAAATGGCGTAACATTTCTCACCCACCCATCATAAGTTTTTTCATTCCATTTCCTTCCATTTTCTCCATTCCATTTTATGTTTTTGTCTCTTAGTTCTCTTATTAGTTGCTCTTGGGTTTCACTCATAATCATGAGTATGGTGCATCATTTGGGAGGCTATGTCCACCATTGATGTTTACCTTGTGCCCATTTGAATTATGCAATTGCATCTCATCCTCACTATATCTTTGATCTTTGCCTCTATAGAAGTGAACCTTCAAACTTAACTACTTGGTTAAGTTCATGTCCAGTGGGAATCTTCCTTAGGTTCTCAGCCTTAATTGTTAAAATACCAATCTTAAGTAAAAGTGTCACCGTAAATGAAAGCATCTAAAATCAACTCACATCAATATATCTTCTCAGTTTCTCATCATATTTATTTTCAATCGCTAAAAAAAATAGACCTATGTGTGTGTGTTGTGTGCCATCTGCCGATCTCCTCCACTGCCAACAACACCATTTGTCTTCGTCGTCCACCGTCATCTTCCTCCAGGTTCTATCCCTTCCTCTTTAACATTCTGCCTTTTCCTAATCCCTATTTCTTTTCATGTATATTTGGTTTGTGGGAGGGGGTTGTTTAAATTTTAACTGACATTTACTTCTTTGTTTACAATGAAGGTACTTTGTTGCCTTTGTTTTTGCAAATCTAAAAATTGAAATTCCAATTATGTAGCGAATAGTAATTCATTGAAAGGTAAAAGCCTCCATGTGAAACCACCAATTCAATTGGCACCTATATGACTAGCTAGCTTTATTTTCATGGAATACTTCGAATACAAGTTAAAGGTAGGGTTTAGGGTTTAGTGTTTAAGGTTTAGGGAGTAGTGAGGCGCCAAATCCACAAGAAATAAAAAATAAGGTAAATGTATGGAGTGTAGTCCATGCTATGGAGAAGTTCCACCGTTTGGAATGATTGAATTATGGACAAAGTTTAACTTCCAACGGAACCTTGTGCATAAGACTTCTTCTTCTAAGAACCTTAGGTTAGGGATGATGAACCTAGCGAGAGTTCATATTTGACGCTTAAATATGCTTAAAATATCGTATACTTTGCTTTAAGTGGTCCACCAAAAATATTGGTAGCACTACCTTTTGGATCGAATGAAATAAAAATTATATTTAAGCAACATCTTTTTGTAATTTTTTGTTGTTATACTCATTATTTCTGCTATTAAAGGTTGATTTTACTTAATACATTTTGTTAACCCTTTTATAACACATGCATTAGTAACTAACTAATGGCATAAAAAATATTCATCTAATTTACTTTTATAATAACTTTTATGACAATGTTTTTAAGACAACTTATAATAATTTTGTTATAAAATGACATTGGTAATCATCCCAAACTTCAATTTCTCTTCACAAAATTCGTTATTATTTATAACAACAACAAAATATCTTAAAAAGTATTATTAACAATTAATATATTTTCAACATTTGACTAAGCTAGTATTACGTTGATAGCATGTAAAACCTGATTAGACCAATTTCAACGTTAACGCATACTAACAGAGTAAAATTACATTGGTATGTATTGTGATTTGCGTCACTTTCAGTTAATTTTAAGATTTAAAAATATATAAACAGTTATATATATGTTAAAAAATAAATAAGAGTAGAAATGAATTAACATATATTTGAATTAATATTTAAAAGCAAGCCTTGAGCAAATAGTAAAGGAGTAGCTTGACTAAAGTAGTTATACGTTAAGATGGAAAGGGAAATAAAAAAATACTGATGAGTTATAAAAGATGCGTATTATTAAGTGTGTATATAAGGAATGGGATGGTAAGAATGATGAAGAGATGTGTTGATAAGAGTGAAAGCAGAGAAGCATAGAGAATAAAGAGAAAAGATGAAGGTTTTGGCTATGGTGATGTTTGTTATGGGTTATTGTTTGGCCAACAAGATTGAGTGAAGGTCAAATGCCTGCTAGCTGTGATGAGTATAATCCATTATTTTCACCATGTGTGCCTTATTTGGTTAATCCAGACTTTGGGATTCCAAGTCCAAGGTGTTGTGCTGGAGCTGCTCAGGTGTTTGGAAAAGTCAACAATCCTGCAGCTATTCAAAAACTTTGTACTTGTTTGGTTGCCACTATGCCTAATTTGTCGTTTAAACCTGAGAAATTGACACAACTCCCAGCAGCCTGCAAGATTAAACTTTCATTCCCTATTTATAAGTGCATAAAAGCTTGAACTTATTCAACTCCTCATACCATACATTCACACTTCAATGGTTAAGTTTGATGCATGTAAAACAAATAAATATTATCAAAGAGGTATAAACTCTTTGCAATTACTATTATTATTAGTCTACAACTTTTTATTTATTTATTTATTTATGCATTTTGTGTGGATTAATTAAATTAAATTAAGTATTTTGGATGTTTTCACTTACATATAAAATCACATTTGAGGTATAAAGATTAATAAGTTGGTACATAGTAGCTAACCAACCAAATTAAGAGATGTGGATTTATGTTGTAGGAAAAATTGTGTGTCCTCTAACACTTGTTATATAATTTATGGCAAGTTGAGTTGGTAAAACATAAGTAAATCTAATCCATCTTTTAATTTGTTTTGCCAAGTAATAATAAGAGGAATAATTATGAACAAAATTTGTGGAGAGTTAAAGAAAATAAAAGCCATTCTTAAATATGGTCTAATTGAAAAATGATAGAAAATTAAGAATATTCTGGTACTCCTAATAGTACTATATAGTTATAGAGTCGAGATCAATAATTGTTTATATATATCTTTTTTTGTTAATCTATTCAGATGTTTTTTAAGGACAAAATCGTGACGTACTTTTGAATTCGAAAATGAATAATATTTCGGAGGCAGTGATTGATCCTAAAGATACTATCTCAATATAATTGAGGTCGAAATAATAAATATAAATTACTATACAAAAGGTTGAAGGTATAGTTAATCACAAATTATCTACAAAAGCTTTTATAGATTTTTATCCATAAACACTATAATTTCATGTTTTTTTTCATGATTATTATTATTAAATTCTTATTATAATTAAATTATGCTGTAAGAAATTTTATAAATAAAAAAATATCTTTAACCACCACACACTAGATAAACTTAGTGATTATATTACAATTATTATTTTTTTATTATAATTTGTATTATTACTATGATTATTATCATTAATTTATTATTAATATTATATTATTATCAATAATAATATAATTATTATAAATATTAATATTATTTAATTATTATTGATATTATTATTAATTTATAAAAATTATATTATTAATAATAATTATTATTATTAATATTAATTATTACTACTAATATTAGTATTGTAAAAATTCTTACTATTAATTATTATTATTATTATTATTATTATTATAAATATTAATTTTATTATTAATATTAATTTTATTATTAATATTGATAGTAATAATATTATTTTTAATATTATTTTTTATTATTATTCAGTTGTATTTGTAAGTAGAAATTTATATGTAATATGAAATTTATCTACGGATATATAATTTATCTAGAAGGTAAAATTTGTATCTACCGTTGAATTTATTTATCAGAAGCTACAAATTTATGGGTAATAATTTTTATGTAGTACTGAATTGTTTTTTTATATATATATATATTTAAATCTGGATATCTATGTAATAATTATGATAAATTTAAAATTTTGTGTAACACTAAAATAGATTAAAACTATGAATTAATCGATAAAAATACACTTAAATCCAAAGCCTTGAAAAATTACTAAAATCACTAAAAATAAAACTGATTTATCTATGGACTAAATCCGTATATAATAGCAGAAATTCATAGGTAAATCAGTATTACCTACGGATTTTTCATGGAAAAAAAATTGTATGTAATATTGGCATATGTAATTTACCTACGAAATATGAACCCATGGGTAACAACAGTTCGTAGGTAATACCCACAAACAGTAGTTCGTACGTAAAATATACACACACATTACCCACCAACTGTATTTCATGGGTAAATCAGTAGGTAATCGTACATCTAGCATAATGTCTATTAATTCATTTAAATGAATGCCTTTTTTAAAACATGTATAATTTAACATATCCAACACACATTTAATTTCAAATTCAAAACATAACATAATTGAAATCTCATCATATGAAAGATAACATAATATAAAAGTCAAGTCCAGATGATTTTAATTTTATCTTTTTTAAAGAATTCTGAGAGATTATAAATGTAAAGTTATATGAAGCTATATGCTGCTTTCACAAATGAGGGATATGACCAAAAGAATGTACTGCCTCTTTCATCACAATTTCCCCAAAATTACTAACCTTGTTAGATTAGAGGACTTTAGACCAATATCATTAGTTGACAATTTTTACAAAATCATAGCAAAAATTATAGGTAGAAGACTGCAGAAAATCATTGATCATAAACAATCGGCTTTCATTTAAGGAGACCCTTTAACACCATTTATTTTCCTTATTATGGCTGAAGGGCTTGTAGGGGTAGTTAGACACGCGGAAGAGAAGATGTTAGTTGAGAGTATTGAGGTGAGGGAAGGGCGGGTAAATGTGATTATGATGCAATATGCAGACTATTACAGTCAATGAAGATGAATATTCATTGTCTGATGTGATGCATCAAATGGAGCACACGTAATTGCAATGAAGAAAGGGAGGTTCTGATGAACCCTAATTGCAAATGAAAAGGAGACAATGACTTAAGCATAAAAGAGACAAAAGAAGAGAAAAAGAAAATACAAAATAAATTCTTATTTACTTGTGTATTAGAGATTAAAATACATGTTGTATATATAAGAAAAAAGACTAAGACCCAGCTGAAAGAAAAGTTAGGCCAAACACACAAAGCCCAATAACTTAAAACAGAAAAACTAAATATGTTAACACCCCCCTCAAGCTGGGGAGTAGATATTCGTCAGGCCCAACTTGGATTTGAGAGTAGAGAACTGTGTGGAAGCAAGAGGCTTGGTGAATGTACCGACCAGTCTTTGGGCGTTGTTGACCACTAGTAATGTTGGTGCCACGTGAGCGGGTCCCACGAGCGGCGTGAGCCAGTATCTCGCGAAGCACGTGCGCCAAGGAGCCAAAGAGTGGTCAGACATCGGTCATCAGGATGTACCGACGTGCCACTACACAATGTGGAGAGATCGGACATCAGGAACCCAAACAGTAGAGCTGGGCCACGAGAGGAGGATCGCAGACCAAACACCAGTTATTAGTAAGGGAGAAGCCTAGATCACGAGTGTCCATGTGTATAAAGTGGATGACGCGTTCGGGCGTAACACAAAGTGTAGAGCCACTGGAAAGATATGACTCGTGAGGGTCGCGTTTCAGGGGTGAGCTGCATGCATGACACGTGAACAGTTAGGACACTCCTAGAGGCAGGTGACCCCAGAGATCAAGTGCACGAGGAGGCGCCCGGGTGGTCACCCCCTCAGAGGTTGCAGTCCAGTTAGGGACCCCACGCGCTAGGTTATCCTAACAACAGTGTTGGGCCCGCGCCATCAGAAAAGCCCATTTTGGGTAAGAAGAAAACCCTAGTTTCAATCTATAAATAGTAAGGTAACACACAATGACAATTACACAATTTTGGTGTTTCCTAGCCCTAGTACTGACTTGAATGTCGGAGTGCAAACGACCTCTAGGGCGCCCCTTGTCTTTGTGTTTTCAGGCATTCATCACATAAACGGCACGTGCGAATGCAAAGATTATGGACGAAAAAGTGACGTAGGCACACGAAGGCATTTCGAGTCAACCGACAGGAACAATAATTATGTCAGCAACTTAAATGGCAGAAGTAATGGGCAGCAGTTTGAGGAGATCAGAGTTATGTTTTTCACGAACTAGGTGACTATCAATTTCGATGTTCTTGGTGCATTCATGAAAGACTTGATTGGATGCTATTTGAAGGGTAGATTTGTTGTCAGGGTTGCAGGCTAGGAGAGAGGAAGATGTAAATCCTGAAGGAGGTAAGACAACCATTGTAGCTCACATGTGGTGGTGGCAATGGCTCTATACTCGGTGTCGGAGGAGCTGCGGGAGATAGTTGGTTGCTTCTTTGATTTCCATGATATTAGGGAATCTCCTAAGTAGATGGAATATCCAGTGACAGATTTGTGTGTGGTAGGACATGTTGCCCAGTCAGAGTCACTAAAACCACAGAGGTGAAGTGAGCTAGTATGAGAGAAATATAGTCCTTCACCAGAGGTGCCCTTGAGGTAACACAAAAGACGTGAGACAGCTTGTTGATGATGAGTTGTGGGTGCATATATGAATTGGCTTAAATTATTTGAAGTTCTTCCTTCTAGTCTTCTCAAACCATAAAAGATTGAACTTATTCAACTGCTCAAACCATACATTCACACTTCAATACTTAAGTTTGATGCATGTAAAACAAATAAATATTATGAAAGGAGGTATCAACTCTTTGCAATTACTATTATTAGTCTACAACTTTTTAGTTATTTATTTATTTATGTATGCATTTTGTGTGGATTAATTGTGTGATTAATTAAATAATAAAATAAAATAAAGTATTTTGGATGTTTTCATTTACATATAAAATCACATTTGAGGTATAAAGATAAATAAGTTAGTACATAGTAGCTAACCAACCAAAGTAAGAGATGTGAATACTTTCAAAAACATATAACCTCAAACAAATTCAAATTCTGACTACTCTAAAGAAATAAAGGGTTTCAATGATTTCATCGAAAGATCAGAATTGGTAGACATTCCATTGGTGGGCAGAAAGTTTACATGGTTCAAACCTAACGGTTTGGTAAAAAGCAGAATAGACAGGGTGTTAGTATCTAAGGAATGGCTGGATTTTTGGCCTAACATCCAACAATTTGTTTTAAGTAGATCAATCTCGGATGATTGTGCAGTTATCCTGAAGGAAGTCTCAGTGGATTGGGGTGCGAAGCCTTTTAGGTGTTTGGATGTGTGGCAGAAAGATAGCAGGTTTAAAGAGTTCGTGAGATTGAGTTGGTCTTCATACAAGGTGGTGGGAGGAGGAATCTTTGTGTTTAAAGAAAAGCTGAAAAAGTTAAATGCAGATTTAAAGGTGTGGAACAAGGAAGTCTTCAGTGATGTGAATCAGACTAGCAAGGAAATTCAACAGAGGTTAGACGAATTAGACTTTCGTAATGACGAAGACGGGCTATATGTCTCTCTTTGCTAAGCTTTCATTTTCTAAGTCTAAACAAGAGGCGATTTTATTTAAGAAAGCAAGATAGAGTTGGATTAAGCAGGGGGATCTCAATACAAAGTTCTTTCACTCTTCGGTAAAATGGAGGAGGGCAAGGAATCAGTTGCACAGGATTTTTGTTAATAACAAATGGTGTGACAATAAGGAAGAGGTAAAGAATAAGGTTCGTGAGTTCTTTGAGGAAAGGTTCTCTAGGAATGACACTTGCCAGGTCAGACTGGATAAGGTTGAATTCAATTCCATTTCAGAAGCCGACAATGAGATGTTAATTGGTGATTTTTCGGAAGAAGAGGTGAGAGCCGCGATTTGGGGGTGTGATAGTTCAAAGAGTTCCGACCTTGATGGTTTTAACTTTGGTTTTATAAAATCTTGTTGGGACATCCTAAAGAAGGACGTGGTGTCGGCAGTAAAGGATTTTGCAGGTTATGGCAGTTGGCAAAGAGGTTCAAATGCATCATTTCTTTGTTTGTTACCAAAACTAGAAAATCCTCAACAACTAGGGGAGTTTAGACCTATTTCATTAGTAGGTTGCTTGTACAAGATCATCTCTAAAGCGCTCTCCTTGCATTTGAAAAAGGTGATTGGAA
This sequence comes from Phaseolus vulgaris, assembly GCF_000499845.2. Taxonomy (NCBI): domain Eukaryota; kingdom Viridiplantae; phylum Streptophyta; class Magnoliopsida; order Fabales; family Fabaceae; genus Phaseolus; species Phaseolus vulgaris. The sequence goes on along the minus strand of NC_023754.2, from coordinate 10,262,665 downwards.
AAATTATAGATGCTAGACAGTTGACTTTTCTTGAAGGAAAAGGTTTATTGGACAGTGTGCTAGTTGCGAATGAGGTTCTGGAAGAATACAAGAGAAAGAGGAAGAGTTGTGTGTTCTTCAAAGTCAATTATGAGAAGGCTTACGACTCGGTGAATTGGGATTTTATATTTTATATGCTAAGGAGGTTGGGATTCTGTGAACGTTGGATTCGGTGGATAAAGGGTTGCTTAGAGTCAGCTTCGGTTTCAGTCCTTGTAAATGGGAGCCCAACTAAGGAGTTCTTTCCTAGAAAGGGTCTCCGCCAGGGCGATCCGCTTGCTCCTTTTCTCTTCCTCATTGTGACAGAAGGGCTAGCTTGGGTGGCAAGGGTAGCAGAAGAAAAAAAGTTGATTGACAGTTTGGAGGTTGGAAAGGATAAAGTAAAGGTAAATATGTTACAATATGCAGACGATACTTTGTTCTTCTGCGAAGCAAATACCAAAAGTGTATTTAACATTAAGGCGATTTTGTAATGTTTTGAGCTCTCCTCCGGGTTAAGGGTTAATTTCACGAAGAGTAGGATTGGTGGGACGGGGATGGACCATGTCGTGCTCCAGTGGTTCGCAACTATGCTTAACTGTGATAAGATGGTTGCTCTTTTTATCTACTTGGGTATGCCAGTTGGTGGGAGTCATAAGCGAGGTGACTTTTGGAATGGGGTGATTGAGAAAGTTCAGGCTAGATTAAGTAGGTGGAAGGGAAGATGTTTGACGATGGTTGGGAGGATCTGTTTGATTAAGTTCGTACTCTCTTCTATTCCGCTATTCTTTATGTCATTATTCAAACTGCCTTCGGGGGTGGCAAGAAAGCTGATTAAGATACAAAGAAATTTTCTCTGGGGTGGGGTGCAGAAGGAAAGAAGATTGCTTGGGCTTCCTGAAGATTGGCCTGTAAGCCTCGCGAGTTTGGGGGGCTTGGGATTATTGATTTAAAGTTGTTCAACTTGGCTTTATTGGGGAAGTGGATTTGGAGGTTGTGATCGGTCGAGGGTGCCTTTGGAAGGAGGTTCTCTTTTCTAAATACGGAGGGTGGAGAAGTTTGGGAGAGGAAGGAAAAGGTAGGAGGTGCTCTCTTTGGTGGAAAGATTTGAAAGAGGTGTGGTCTTCGGAGGGTTGGGGGAGAAGCTTTAAAGATGGTTTCAAGTGGAAAGTTAGTGACGAGAAGGATATTTATTTCTGGAAGGACAGTTGGTTGAATGGCGAGTCGTTGAAGAATGCCTTCCCAAGATTGTTTTCTATTAGTTCTACCAAAGATGCAAAGCTGAGGGAGCTTAGTTTTTGGTCGAACGGAGTTTGGGTTTGGCAGCTAGCTTGGAGAAGACTTTTTTTTGAGTGGGAGAAGTCGATGGCGGATCAGTTGAGTCAGCTTTTGCTTGAGGCTTGGGTTGCCACGGTAGAGGTGGATAGTTGGATTTGGAAGGAGGGGGTCTCCAAACTTTTTCAGTTAATTTTGCCTACAATCTTGTTAGGAAGGACAAAGAGGCGGATTCTTCGTCGATTTTTTGTAAGTTGTGGAGGTGCAAGGCAGTACCCTCTGCAGTGCTTATAACTTGGAGGTTGATGGAAAACAAGCTCGATACTAGGATAAATCTGAGTATGGAACACAATCTGGGTTGGGGTGGTTAGCGAAATATGGAATCACAGGAATAACATAATTTTCAAAAGAGGAGTGGCGAATGCGTCTGAAGTATTTTCTTTGGTGCAAGTAAAGGTTTGGTCTTGGGTCTCTATAAATTTTAGGTCAGCTTCGTTTTCCTTTTCTGATTGGTGTTTAGAACCTATGGTGTGCATGAGGTTAATCACTTGAGTTTGATAGATGTAGCAAGGGCAAGGTATGTTTTAGTTAGTTTTGGAGGTTTTAGGCAGGAATCAGTGTTTGGGTACCGTGTATAAGGGTTGATCCACCCCTCAAGTGGTTCCTATTTATTTATTCTTATTGCCGATAAAAAAAATCATAATCGTATCTTGCAAAATATAGATATTAGTTGCTATTTAATAAAACTAATCATATCTTGCAAAAGATAAATAAGAATAATAAAATAAATAAATATTTATGTTTGGTGGTGAAGGTTAATTAAGTGAACACTACAAGAAAGTTATTAAATAAAAACTAATTTTAGATACCAAAATAATTAGTTATTATATTAAATAAATTAAAGATCATCTTATAAAATGTAAAATTATTATTATTTAAAATAGATTCTATTATTAATAAAAATTTATAAAATAATTTTTAAATTAGTATTTAACCATTAGCTATTAACTACTTTATATATTAGTCTCTATTAGTCTTCATCTAAAGACTAATTTAGAATTTTAAATTTTAATTGCTAAAACATTAATAATTAATTTAGACACCAATTTATAAATCATTTTGTTCTTTTAGTACGTAGGAAAAATTGTGTGTCCTCTAACACTTGTTATATAATTTATGGCAAGTTGAGTTGGTAAAACATAAGTAAACCTAATCCATCTTTTAATTTGTTGTGCCAGGTAATAATAAGAGGAACACTTATGAACAAAATTGTGGAGAGTTAAAGAAAATAAAAGCCATTCTTAAATATGTTCTAATTGAAGTGATAGAAAATTAAGAATATTCGGGTACTCCTAATAGTACAATATAATAGTTATAGAGTCGAGATCAATAACTGTTTATATATATATTTTTGTTAATCTATTCAGATGTTTTTTAAGGATGAAATCGTGACGTACTTTTAAATTCCAAAACGAATAATATTTTGGAGGCAGTGATTGATCTAACGATACTATTTCAATATAATTGAGGTCAAAATAATAAATGTAAATTATTATACAAAAGTTGAAGGTCGAAGAAATTCATGATAAAATATTTTGAAATTTGCTTTAACAATTAGTCCGATGAAAATAATTTGTTAAAATGTTGGTACTTTTGTTGAATCTGTAAACTAAATAAATTGTATTTATTTACCGAAAAAATTCATAGATAATCACAAATTATCTACAAAATCTTTTATAGATTTTTATCCATAAACACTATAATTTCATGTTTTTTTCGTGATTATTATTATTAAATCTTTATTATAATTAAATTATGCTGTAAGAAATTCTATAAATAAAAAAATATTTTTAACCACCACACACACTAGATAAACTTAGTGATTATATTACAATTATTATTTTTTATAATAATTTTTATTACTACTATGATTATTATCATTAATTTATTATTAATATTATATTATTATTATCAATAATAATATAATTATTATAAATATTAATATTATTTAATTATTATTGATATTATTATTAATTTATAAAAATTATATTATTAATAATGTTAACTATTATTAATAATAATTATTACTACTAATATTAGTATTGTAAAAATTCTTATTATTAATTATTATTATTATTATTTTTAATTTTATTATTACTATTAATTTTATTATTAATATTGATAGTAATAATATTATTTTTATTATTATTATTATTATTATACAGTTGTATTTGTAAGTAGAAATTTATCTACGGATATATATTTTTGGATAATTCATCTAGAAGGTAAAATTTGTATCTATCTTTGAATTTTTTTTTTTATATATATATATATATATATATATATATATTTAAATCTGGATATCTATGTAATAATGATGATAAATTTGAAATTTTGTGTAACACTATTTTAATGGATTAAAACTATGAATTAATCGATAAAAAAACACTTAAATCCAAAGGCTTGAAAATTTACTAAAATCACTAAAAAAAATTGATTTACCTATGGACCAAATCCGTATGTAACAACAAAAATTCGTAGGTAAATCAGTATTATTTACGGATTTTTCACGGAAAAAAAATCGTATGTAATGTTGGCATGTGTAATTTACCTACGAAATATGAATCCATGGGTAACAACAGTTCATAGGTAATACCCACGAATAGTAGTCCATAGGTAAAATATACACACACATTACCCACCAACTGTATTTCATGGGTAAATCCGTAGGTAATCGTACATCCATCAAAATGTCTATTCATGCATTTAAATGAATGCCTTTTTTAAACATGTGTAATTTAACATATCCAACACACTTTTAATTTCAAATTCAAAACATAACATAATTGAAGTCTCATCATATGAAAGATAACATAATATAAAAGTAAAGTCCAAATGGTTTTAATTTTAGCTTTTTTAAAGAATTCTGAGAGATTATAAATATAGAGTTATATGAAGCTATATGCTGCTTTCACAAATGAGGGATATGACCAAAAGGATGTACTGCCTCTTCCATCACAATTATCCCCAAAATTACTAACCTTGTTAGATTAGAGGATTTTAGACCAATATCATTAGTAGGCAGTTTTTACAAAATCATAGCAAAAATTCTAGGTAGAAGACTGCACAAAATCATTGATCATAAACAATCGCTTTCATTCAAGGAAGAGGTATCCTTGATAGAATAATTGTGGCAAATGAAGTTATAAAGGAGGTAAGAAAGAATAAGAGTAAGTGTATCACTGTTAAGGCTGACTTTGAGAAAGCCTACGACTCTATGGACTGGATTTTCTATTTTATATGTTACAGAGGATGGGGTTTGGAAACACGTGGATTAAATGGATTAGGAGTTGCTTAGAATCATCATGTATATTCATACTTGTCAATGGAAGTCATTATGAACAATTCCAACCTACAAAAGGGTCTAAGATAGGGTGACCCTTTAGCACCATCTCTATTTCTTATAGTGGCTTAAGGCTTGGATGGAGTCATGAGAGTGGCCCAACAAAAAGAACTCTATGATGGGATTAAAGTAGGTTTGGATCAGGTTGAGGTTAGTATGCTACAGTTTGCTAATGATACTATCTTTTTTTGTGAGGATAATGTGAAAAACATAACAATTAAATGTAATCTAAGATGTTTCGAACTTGTGTCAGGGTTGAAGGTGAACTTTAGAAAAAGTAAAATCGCAAGTATAGGTGCACAACAAACTGAAATACTAAGATACTCTGCGATTTTAAATTGTAATAAAGTGGAAGATCCTTTTAAATATTTAGGGGTTCTTGTGGGAGATAATCATAGGAAAAAAGTGTTTTGGAATGACATGATATAAAAAATTAAAAGTAAGCTTTGTAGTTGGAAAGGAAAACATTTATCTTTTGCTGGAAGAGTTACTTTGATAAAAACTGTCATTTCAGCTGTCCTTTTATATTACTTATCTCTGTTCAAAATGCCTACACCAGTTGGGAAATTAATCACAAGATTACAAAGAGATTTTTTATGGGGATGGGGAAGTGATAAAAGGAAGATAGCCTGAATCAAGTGGGACTTCCTATGTCAATCCAAATCGGAAGGAGGATTAGAAATTAAGGATGTAAATCTGTTTAATATGTCTCTTTTTTGGAAATGGAAATGGAAATGGAGACTTGGTTGTGAAAAATCAAGACTTTGGAAACAGGTATTGGAATCTAAATATTGTTCTTGATGAGGATTGGATGATAGTGTTGTGTCAAATACTGAATATTGGTGGTGGAGAGATATCAAGAAGGTGTGTCGAGGAAACTTAAATTTTTGGTTTGATAACCAAAGAAGGTGGAAGGTCGGTGGAGGGAGTAATATTTTGTTTTGGACAGATTATTGGATAAGAAATGACACTTTGAAAAATAGATATCCCAACATTTTCTCAATCTCAGTGCTTAAAGAGGGTTCTATAGATAAATATGGGGTATGACATGAAAACCAGTGGGTATGGCAAATAGAATGTAGAAGAGGGTGGGTTTTATGGGAAACTGAAATTATAAATGAATTTATGGATGAATTGAAGACTATTAAAATAGATGCTTGTAGAAATGATTTGTGGATGTGGGTGTGTGATACCTCAAATTATTTTACTGTTAACTCTGCTTATAAAATTCTTTGCCAACAAAATATTTTGCAGCCACATTCACTCTCTGCTTTTAATTTTGATTCTTTTTGGAGCCTAAAAACTCTTCCATCAACATATTACTTTGTATAGTGTGTTTTAATTGGTAAAATTACAACATATGATAATTTAATACATAGAGGAATTCTGGTTGGAGGGGGATGTGTGTCATGTGTGGGTCTGAGCTTGAAACAATAAATCATCTCTTTTTCACATGTAAAGTGGCTTCTAAAGTATGGTATATGTCTGATGCTTGGGCTGGTAGAGCTCTTGTACATTGTGATAATGCTATTCAACATTTCAAACAAATAGGTTTTATGGGTCTAAACTACTTGGGAAATTGTGTTTGGAAATGTATGTGGATTTCCATTATTTGGGGAATTTGGAACCTTAGGAATAGGATAATTTTCAATAATACAGTGGTGGATCCTGTTGAAATTTTTGCTTTGGCTCAAGTAAAGGCGTGGGCATAGGTAAGTTATAAATTTCCAAAGTCAAATTTCTCTTATTCTGATTGGTGTATTAATGTATATGAATGTTTAAAATCACTACATTGATGATTAACGCCCTTTCTCTGCTTTTGGCTGGATACTCGGTTTACATGAGAGGAATTTCCTTGGCGTAGAACTATAGACACAATGGATGCTTGGGAAACTGCAGTAGATAACAAGGAGGCAAAGTATTTCTTTTGAACTGATATGCTTATATTCTGGAATTTTACTAAGTTGTTGGATTTCTTGATAGATAATTTGACTTATGTATTGATATCCTGATGTTTTTAAAGAGGTTTAAGCTTATCAGAATTATATGAGCAGAATATGGTTAGGTTTTGATCATTTTTATCTGTAAATCTCATTCCTCTAGCATAGGGGATTTTTGTACATGGGTTGGAGTACCCCGAGTACTCCTATTTATTAAATTTTTATTGCTGATTAAAAAAAAGGTCCACTTGAAATATCTAAAAAGACAAACAAACTTGAAACATAACTAAAGATCCTTAATTCAAAAGTCAAGTGAACTTGTAATGTAATTTGTTGTTAAAAAAAACTACAAACATGATCCTAATAGTCTGCATAATCATTATCGTCTTGTTGTTGCCTAGGTGGTTCCTTTTGCCTTGGTGATTCTTGTGGTGACAGTACTTGTTGAGATTGTTGTTCAACGGAACTTTGTGCTTCAGGAGGAAGGAAATGAATAATGATATTAACCAATGATTTCACATGCTCAGTGAGTTTATCATTTTGTTCCTTATAATTTCGGACTTCTTCCTTTAACAACAAAACGCTTGGTGAATCCTTAAAGGAATTTGAAGGTTGATTATAGGTGAGAGTATTACCACGTTTAAAGTTATGAGCCATGACTTCAACCCTGTAGATTCGACCTTTCTTCTTGCAACTGCTGCAAGAAGCCAACTTTCAATTCTAATTAATGGGGGATGACAACGTTTAGAATTAGTATGCCTATAAAATTGTTAAAAGTGATACTTTCCTAAAAGAAAGGTTTAGAAAGCGCGAAAAAAAATAAATTAAAAGGGAAATAATAAAATTTTGGTTTGGGTTTAGGTTTAAAAACATCCTAAACTTGTCAGGGGTTTAAAAACTCTAGTAAAAACCCTGTTAAAACTAAATATTTAGAAAGGTTATTAGAACCTCCAATGACAAAACCCTATTAAAACTAAATATCTTTTAATGTAGTTTAGCGGGAGAAACTGCAACTCCAAATACATTCAACGACATTCATAATCGCTCGCGAGAACGACATGGGACGTGCCCTAAGTGGCACTGGTGGGGCACGCTCGTCTGCCGCACGTTCCCCTACCTGCTGTAAGTCCCTTCGTAATTCTTCATTGGCTCTGCGTAATTCTGCGTTGTCCGCTCGGGAAGCTGCTACTTCTACCTGGAGAGCGCGAATCGTATCCAGGACCTGCTGCGTGGTCACGCTGTTCCCTTCGGGGGGTGCCCTCCCTTTGGATCTAGCTGCGGCTCATCTTGTACTCCTCATATTACTGGTTAAGACTCCTTACGTAACTGTGAGTGGGACCTTGTTTTAACGGGCCCCACGGTGGGCGCCAAATGTTCTCGTCGGTTGACTCCCTCCGTCGGTCAACTCTAACAGCTGCTTTGGCCCTTCGATCTTGCCTGAGAATCTTGCCCTCTTGATCAAGAAACCTCTCACCTGCAAAGACAAAGTGGCGCCCTAGCGGTCGTTTGCACTCCGACACTCAAGTCAGTATTAGGGCAAAGAACACCAAGTGTATAAAATAGCTTTAGTCTCAAAAGCTGCGTACCTCACTAGGGTTTTTAACACCCTATATATAGGTTGAAACTAGTGTTTACCTCTGTTCTGTTACCACTGTCTAGGTGATGTGATTCCACTAGGGTTCCTTGGGAAATGTCCATGTGCTGCTATTGTGTGATCTTAGCATATCTGGCACATGAACTTCCTTTAACTGGAGTGCAACGAATAATCAGAGTGGCTGCCTAGGTCCCAACTTGGTGCACCTAATATCCAGCGCCATCTGTTTCGCGGGTGCCCTAAGTATCCACGTGCCATGCATGCAACTTCCCTGGAAACCCTAATTCTACTGAGCCCTTACGCTTCCTAGGATTATCCACCATGTTGCGCCTTCATGCGTCATACATCCCACATGCATGGATCCCTCGTGCCTTAGGCTTCCCATACATCTCTGGTCTTTAACTGTTTATCTTAATGAAATTCTAGGGCCCAGCTTACGGGGCCTTTTACTTCATCTTGACGGCCGATGTCCGATCTTCTCCCTCCACTGGTGAGGTCCGATATCGATCTCCAACATCGGACTTAGGATAGCAACCCCAAAGACTGACCGACTCTCGGGTATGTGTCTGGGGCCCACATCGTGTGGCACCCTCCCATTACCAAGTACCGGTGCGCGATGTCTAAGGTCAGCTTCTGGGTCAGTAATCGAGGACTGGTCGGGACATATACAGAACTAGATGTTGAAAGGGTCGTGCTCTCAAAAGAAGGTGTTGTGGTGGTGCGGAATGATAACAGTTTTGTATAGGGATATTAGGGTGATGGGAACTAGTTGGCATTTGATGGTCTATGGTTGTTGGTTTTCCTTTTTTGAACCAGTTTTGGGGTAGTGCAGGAAGAGGTAACTCCCTAAAAGCTTTGTAATTATGGATTTAAGTGGTTTGTCACTTAGTTTGCCTGCATTAGATGAATGCTTAATTTGGAGTGTCATCTGTATACCAGTTGGGACATCTCTAAAATGTTCTTTTAATTCATTAATTTATTGCTTATAAAAAAATTGATTATATGTGACGATTAAACATACTTAAAATATCATATGCTTAGCTGATGTGGTACACTACCTTTTGGATCGACGGAAACAAAAATTATATTTAAGCAACATCTTTTTGTAATATTTTGTTGTTATGCTCATTATTGTTGCTATTAAAGGTTGCCAAGGATTTTACTTAATATGTTAAAACTTTTATAACACATGCATTAGTAACTAACTAATGGCATAAAAAATATTCATCGCTAATTTACTTTTATAATAACTTTTATGACAATGTTTTGAAGACAACTAATATTTTTGTTATAAAATGACATTGGTAATCATCGCAAACTTCAATTTCCCATCTCAAAATATATTAAAAAATATTTTTTAATGATTAATATATTTTCAACATTTGACTAAGCTAGAATTACGTTGATAGCATGTAAAACCTGATTAGACCAATTTCAACGTTAACGCATACTAACAGAGTAAAATTACATTGGTATGTATTGTGATTTGTGTTACTTTCAGTTAATTTTAAGATTTAAAAATATATTATATTAAATAATAAATAAGAGTAGAAATGAATTAGCATATATTTGAATTAATATTTAAAAGCACCCTTGACCAAATAGGTTGACTAAAGTAGTTATACGTTTAGATGGAAAGGGAAATAAAAAAATATTGATGAGTTATAAAATATGCATAGTATTAAGTGTGTAAATAAGGAATGAGATGGTAAGAATGATGAAGAGATAAGTTGATAAGAGTGAAAGCAGAGAAGCATAGAGAATAAAGAGAAAAGATGAAGGTTTTGGCTATGGTGATGTTTGTTATGGGTTATGGTTTGGCCAACAAGATTGAGTGAAGGTCAAATGCCTGCTAGTTGTGATGAGTATAATCCATTATTTTCACCATGTGTGCCTTATTTGGTTAATCCAGACTTTGGGATTCCAAGTCCAAGATGTTGTGCTGGAGCTGCTCAGGTGTTTGGAAAAGCCAACAATCCTGCAGCTATTCAAAAACTTTGTACTTGTCTGGTTGTCACTATGCCTAGTTTGTCGTTTAAACCTCAAAAATTAACACAACTCTCAGCAGCCTGCAAGATTAAACTTTTATTCCCTATTGATAAGTGCATAAAAGCTTGAACTTATTCAACTGCTCAAACCATACACTCACACTTTAAAGGTTAAGTTTGATGCATGTAAAACAAATAAATATTATCAAAGGAGGTATCAACTCTTTGCAATTACTATTATTATTAGTCTACAACTTTTTATTTATGTATTTTGCGCGTATTAACTGTGTGGTATTTTTTATTGTTAAAAAATAATTAAATAAGCTCAACTCATATATAAAATTAGGCATAAGTTAAAAAAAATAACAAGTTATATATGAACGTATCTACGATTGAATGTATCATAAGATACAAATATGTGGATACTAATTTTTATGTAGTGCTGAATTTATATGTAATAATCTAGGATAAATTTGAAATTTTGTGTAATACCACATTTTATTGATTTAAAAGTATGGTATATATTGTTTTATTGCTGATAAAAAAATTGTATAAAAGTATGAATTAATAGTGAAAAAACACTTAAATCCAAAGCCTTGCAAAATCACTAAAATGTAGGTTTTAATGATTTTAACAGATTAAAATATTGATTTAGTATATTAAAAATTTTAAGCTTGAATCCTTACAAAATTTAATCAATTTTTTTTCTGTAATTTCGAAAACAATTTTTACAAGTGTGAGATATGCTTGCTTGATATCAAAAACATTTTTAGGAGCTTTTTATATTGGATATTTGATTAAATCACTTGGACTTATATTGGAGATAATCTTTCTTTTTTTAATTTTATGAGTTTATCTCTTGATCTTGTTCCTTCTTTTTTTTAGTATTTTTGTGCTTAAGGTGTTGTTGTGATAGGTTTTCTAAGACGTTGTGTTAAGATCTTGGTTTTCAGTGTTTTCATTCTTATTTTTCTAGTGTGTTTATAAAATCTTGAAAAATAGAACACGGACCAATATAAATCTTAGTTTTTTTTTCTCTCTAATTTCTTACGTTAGTATTATTGCTCATGTTTCATAGTTTCCTTTATTGGAACTTAAGAACATTAAGTAGCCTCTCAAATCCTCAAGAAACTTATTTTTCTACTTTCAATAAAATTTGGTCATTCATTATAAAAGTAATGTACTTGTATAGACAAAGTGGGTCTAAATAGTATATGAAATTAGTTGTAACAATTTCTATAGATATCTATCACTCCCTTGCTCTTCAACACTTCACTCCTCCAGGCTTCAAAACTCCTTCTTCTTAATTCCTCGACACTCAGTTTGGAGTAAACTTGTAGAAGGTTCTCTGATGATCAAGTGAGTACTCTATATTAAGAGAGTGTATTGTAAAAATGATAAAAGCGTTCATTATAGAGGACTTATTTATAGCATTGAGTCATGGGCCATCAAACTGATGGGCCGAATCTAGCATATATCTGCACTAAATACTATTAGCTGATTTCTCGGGAGGTAACCCTGATTTATAGGGAGGCATATTTGGAGAATATCTTTAATAAATCAGTGTTAGCTGATTTCTCGGGGTGTTACCCAAATTTGTTGGGATGTGGCTCTAATTCGTAAGGGGTTTCCATAACTGTCTTAACTATCATTTATTACAATTGTGCTTTCAATATATTTTCAACCAGTCAGTTGGTCGCCAAGGCCGAGTGACGTGGCTCACTTGGTCCTGACCGGTGCACTTGCCCTCAAGCTCGACGAACGTTTACTTTAGAAGAGTTTAGATGTGACTATTGGGTGTTTCGAGGTATAAAGTGACTTTGATGCATTAAATTTTATGTCAGAGAAAGGATGAACATCTTTTCAACGCATCGTTCGAGTTTTGCGCTTTTTGAGTGAAAAGATCTAACAATTTAGCAGGTCATGTCGTTTTGAGTTCGAATGTTGTGCAACCTTAGATGAAAATGAATCTAATGCTGCTGGAAGGGTCGACGCTTCATTTCTTTGCTTTTTAGAATCTATAAATAGGGATGCTTTTTGAACTTTGCTACGTTTGTTGTTGCTTCTAAGTCTAAGCTTTTAAGAGTTTGTTCGAGTGTCGACCTCTATTATGCGAGTGCTTCAGTTCGTTTTCGACCTTCACCTTCTACATCTAGTCTTCAAGAGGTTAGTAATGTCCTCTTCTTCTGAGTCTTATGGTTTAAGCTTTTGTTCTTCATCTTCCAAAGCACACATTTTGACCCTAACAAGATGAGGGATGTGGGTTGTTCTAGTCAAGCGGTCGACCTTGCTAGCCGACTGCCTCGCTATCCTAATTACGAATGGGTCGATCCACACATCCTTGACATCCCTACTTGTTTAGGGGTTCTTCCGTTTTAGATGAATTTTTATCTAAAGTCTCCATGTTAAAATCAGACTCCTCGTCGGACGTGGTTGGCTGGTAGTTGTAATCACACTGACCGGGTCTGTCACAGTCAGTAAAATGGTCCTCAGGATTTTTTCTTCGCTTATACTTGTTGATGCAGTCCAAACTCTTGGTTGGAATATTGGATGGGGGAATGCAGCAGAATGGATTGAAGATGAGGGCACCAAACGGATGAGAGGTGCTAGCTTTTGGAGGTTTGGCCAACCTTCCTAAGTTCACTAGGCCAAAGAGGCTCACTTGCAAGAGAGATTTCAGAGAGAATGAGCTTCAATTCTGAATACTTTATTCAATAATTAGCAAATCTCCATACATGGATGGATTTTAGGGTATTTATAGATGAACGTAGTTTTCTCCTTAAGCTACCATAACTCTAGTTACGTAAACTTAACTATAGTGAGTAAGGTGGCTTAAAGAAGCCATGTCCACTCTTTTAAGGTGTTCTAGAAGCCCTTACTTGTGCAACATGTTAGGGTTTCTAAAGTATCCTTATTTCATCTACAACATACTCTAAGTGAAATACAAATCATATACGAGTTATTTCTACTATTGATACAAATCTGGACTTGGTTTTAATCCATAAAGGAAAAAAAGTGGCTTTTCAAAACCCTTTTCAACTATTGCTGAAAAACAGCCGATTGAAAAGTCGAAAAGACTGGTTGTTTCTTGCTTCTACTATATGAGAAAGGGTCACTCAGTCAGGATCTGTAGAATTCGAAAAATTTCTGTTCCAGGGGTATTTTAAAATGGGTTCCTAAGAATCCTAAGATTCATAATAACCAAGTTAACCTCTATGGGCCCAAATTTGTTAGGTGACCAAACCTTGCCACCTAATTTTATCTTTTGCAGGATTCCTTGATGAAAAGCAAGCATATGTGGTACCTGGACAGTGGTTGTTCCAAACATATGACATGAGATATATCCAAGTTTATCAACATCCCTCAAGCAAAAAGGTCATGTTACCTATGGGGATAACAACAAAGGAAAGATTTTTGGGAAAGGCATTGTAGGAAATGAAAACAACTTCTTGATTCATGATGTTCTACATGTGGAAGGACTCAAGCATAATCTTCTCAGCATAAGCCAACTGTGTGATAAAGGGTGTCAAGTGACTTTCAAACCTAACAATTGTTATATTCGTCTATCCAATTCACAGGAAGTGTTGTTGGTTGGTAAAAGAGTTAATAATATTTACCTTCTTCACATATCAAATCCCACATCTATTGGCTGTCTTTTAACCAAGCATGAGGAGTCATGGCTTTGGCATAGAAGAATTGCCCATTTTTGTTAGAAAAGATGGCTTTAAACTAGAGGGGGGGTGAATTGTTTAAAGGGGTTTTCGCAAACTTTTCAAAGCTAGAATGAATTTATCTCAGAAACCAATTGATTCAGCAATTCAGTTAGCCAAAACAGCAAGCAAAAACTGTAGTACCAGAAAAACAATCGGTTGTTTTAGCGAAAAAATCGGTTGTTTATACCAGCAAACAACTAATAAACTGAATTTAAAGAGATAGAGAGATTGTACACAGTTGTTTATACTGGTTCACTCCAAACCTGAGCTACATCCAGTCTTCTCAGAAACCCTGAGGATATCCACTAAGCAATCACCACTTGATCACTTACACAACAACCAAGAGAAATGACCTTGAACACCTCAAGAAACACACTCTCCTTGGCCAACACTAAGATTGTTGATCTTGAACACCTCAAGAACACACAACCAACCTCAGCAAACACAGAAACGAATTGTTCAACAGATTACAAAGATTACACTTGTTACAGATGAATATCTGAAATCAATACAAGTAGAATCCTATTCCAGCACCTTGATCAATCACAAACTCTTAAGCAATCTCAGCACTTTTATAAACTCTTTAGAAAAACTTTGTCAAAAGATTATCTTAATTCTCAAATCTATTTTTCTTAATATATTCAAAGATGTAGTTTGTTATCAAATCTTAACAAAATCTTAAATTGCTTTAAAAGATTGGTCAAAGCATTTAATGACTGGAGCGTATTCAGTTAAAGCATTTAAAGCTCAGTCAAACACAAAACAGTTCTTTTGTTATGGTTCCAAAACAAACAATCGGTTGTTTCCTCGAATCAATCGGTTGTTTTGGTACTTAACAATTTCAACCATTCAAAAACAGTTTTCAATCTTTCTCAAAACATCTAAGTATAAACAATCGGTTGTTTCGACAAAACAATCGGTTGTTTCAACTTAGTTTGAAAAACATTTTACTTTTATAAAGATTGAGATGCTAATTGCTTGAGATTTAATACAAGGGTGGATTACAACATATAAACTACCCCAGAACAAAGCTTAAACCAGCACAGCAACAACAGGCAAAGCAGAGGCTTCAACATCCTTCAAAGGATTTGGACTCTTCAAAACATTGAACATCACAAGGTTCAACAATCTCCCCCTATTTGATGAAGACAAATCCCTGATGCTTGTGTTGTACCTGATTAAATCTGAAGCAATTCCTGCAATAGAACTTTGAGCAATACATTGAACTTCTGATATTCTGTTAGCATACAGATAAACAGTTTAAAGCTTAAAACATCTAATATCATAAACATATTACATATTCCAAACAGTTTTATCAACTTTAAAACAGAAACATTAAAACAAACTCGAAACACAACATTTATCTCCCCCTATTTGTCTTCTCAAATAGACAAAGATAAGAGATAAAACAAGATATTGTTTTCATTACATCAGAATAAAACAGCAACAGCAGAAGGAAAGAAATTTTTAAAACCAGAAAATAATAGCAAAAAACAATCGATTGTTTCGATGAACAATCGGTTGTTTTTTTTCTTCATTCTTCTTCATCAACAAACTGAAGATCAAAGATTTGATTCTAGACTGCTTCAATCTGTTCATCCAGAGTCATAAACCTTGCATCCATGTTGTCAAACCTGGTGTCAATTCTCTAGAAATTACTAACACAAAGATCATGGAGGCTCCTTTGATTTTCAGCAAAGCTATCAAGCCTATTCATCATGATTCTTTCAAATGACGACATGGTTGGCATTCTTTGATGTCCATCAGCAGCACTGGGTTCTGCATCTTGAAAATTTTCAGTTGGATCTTCATGTTGAACATCCATATCAGCAAGTTCATCTTGTTCAAGATTTGCAGCACCAGTAGATGAGGCACCATGATCACCATCCTTGCTTATCCATTTTCCACCTACTTTTGTAAAGCCTATCTTGCTGAGTGATCCATTGTTCAACTCTTGAGTTGACTAACCTCATGGCTTTTTGCATGTGCTCTTTGATTATATGAATCCAATTGATCTTGATTTTCTTGGTGATGCAGAAGATATAAACCAGATCCTCTTCAGTTAGCACAGAGTGGTTACTCCCCCTTGGAGTTAGAATCCAAGTTACAATGAGAGCAAGCAACCTCTCATCAAGCTTCAAACCTCCAACCGAGCATGTACTAACTTGAGATTGATTATTCTTCAAGCAACTTTTGTAGAACTAGATTTTGTTAAAATCCTCCACCACACCAAGGTTTCCCTTGTTGATTCTCAGACCAGAAAACTTAAGCCCAGCCACAGCAGCCCAAACTTCATGAGTTATCTCCATTTCCACACCTTTCAAATGAGAAACAAGGTTGTTTCCCTCAAACTTCAAGTTGGTGTAGAATACCCTCACCAAATCTGGATAAATGTTTCCTTTCATCTCTAGGAACTTTCTGAGAGATTGATCCTTGAGCAGCCTTCTCACATTATCAAGCTTTTGACTTTTCAGCCAATCAAAGCATACAACCTTGGGGTTGTTTATCTTCTTGATACTTGTCTCATATCTATACTTCTCAATGAGATCATTGTCTCCAGAAAACCAGCCTTCCAGCCTTCCTCCAGATCTTACAGCCCTGGTTTTGACTCTCTTGGAGGTGGGAGGGGTTGATTCCATGACAGCTGAGACAAAAACAGAGGAGAGAACACTTCACAGATTTTTGCAAGAGATGGTGCTAGAGATATTGCAAGAGATGTAGCAATTGGTTGTTCTTGTGGAAGAATTCTGCACTGGATTTTATAGCAGTAAGAGAATCAATATGAATTTAATTTCATTAAATAGTACCTGATTTTCAAAGAGAGAGAACTTGACTCTGCTCTGCACAGAAAATGTAAGAAAAAGCTGAAAATCACATGGTCTTCACATGTGATCTTTGACTAGTCATTAAGGCTCTTGAATTTCTAAGATTTTGGAATATATTCCTTTATGACTGTTATGACTTCTTTCTGAACATGATCAGCTTTCAACACAGGTCATTTGACCAAGATTCTCTCTTTTAAATTGATCTGTAACGGATAGAAATTCAAAAAAGCAATTAATTCAATTTCTTCATAGTGCTGTCAGACTCAAAACAATCGGTTGTTTCGAAGAAACAATCGGTTGTTTTTCTGCAGCAGTTAAAAACTTGATTTGATTTCATTTTATTTTTTTTGAAATTTTTAACCATGAGCAGAAGCAGTTTAAATCAGATGAACTTGATTAAAAGAAAATTAATCACAAGAAAGAACTTTGAAACAGAGATTGAGAACAAATAAAGGAAAGTCTTATCCTTATGTTGATTCTTCAATGAGCCAATTGCTTGTTGATCAAGAAAACTCCTTTTCACTGTTTTGATCTTTTGCATAGCATTGATTCAGCTTCAATGACTGCCTTTTTCTTCAACAACTTGATCAGATGGCTCAGTTCTTCTTTTTATCTCTATTTTTCCTGCATAAACAATTTCAAGTAGCAAGATTTGGTCCCCTTACAAATTTGGGTCCATTTGACTTTTCTTTGCTGTTAGAAACATCACATCCCTTAGGAATCCATTTCATAAAACCTTTAGGAACATAATATTTTCTAATTTTACAGAATCTAACAGAGTGGCCTTTCTTCATGCAGTAAAAGCATGTAACAACCGGTTGTTTCGTCTTAACAATCTGTTGTTTTTCAGATTTTCTTAAAAAGCTTTTTGAAAACCTATCTTGCTTGTTCTGTGGGTTGAAGCCTAAACAGCCTTTCCAAAAACACAGCTTTGAAATGCCAAGACATTCTCAAAGTTTGATTTCCCCTTTGAAAGCTTGTCCACAGTTTCAACAAGATAGTGAACCTTTTTCTCAAGATTTTCACAATTTGTGCATATGAGAGTATCACACTTGCAAGAGGCATTTTTTAAATGATTTTCCAGTTTTTCAAAATCACTTTTTGCTTTTCTCAGATCCTCTTCAAGTGATTTAACTTTCTTTTCAAGCCCATTGTTAAGATCTTTCAATCGGTTGTTTGAAAGAACCAATCTATTAGCTTCATCATGTGTTTCTTGAAAAGCTTCAAGTAATTCACTATAATTTTGTTCATTTAAGGAAGCACATGAACTTACCTCACTTGAACTGCAAGAATCATCATCATTCTCAGCTACCAAACATATGTTTGATTTTTCCTCTTCACTTGATGAAGAACTTGATGATGACACCTCATTTTCATCCCAAGCTATGTAGGCTCTTTTTGTCTTGCCTTTCTTCTCCTTGTAGCTTGTCTTTTTCTCTTTGCTCTTGTTAGGACAATCTGCCTTTATGTGACCTAGCTCACCACAACCAAAACAAGTATAGTTATTTGAATTAAATTTATTGGGTTTCTTGTTTCCATACCTATCCTTGTTGTTGTCTTTGTTGCGGTTTCTCTTTAGAAATTTGCTGAACTTTCTTGACAGCAAACTAAGATTTTCCTCATCACTTGAATCTTGCTTTCCCTTATGTTTGGATGCTTTCAAGGCTATGCTCCTTGTGTGCTTATCTTCACTCTCTTGAACATTGAGTCTATTCATCTCTAGCTCATGTTCCCTAAGCTTTCCAAACAAAGAAGCAACACTTAATGATGTTAGATCTTTAGATTCGGAAATAGCAGTTACCTTTGGTTGCCATGCTCTATCAAGACATTTCAAGATCTTGATGTTCAGCTCTTCTTTGTCAAAGGTTTTGTCTAGGCTCATAAGGTGATTGATGATGTGTGTAAACCTTTTCTACACCTCAGCTATTGTTTCTCCTTTAAGCATTCTAAACATCTCATACTCTTGGATGAGAGCATGCTTTCTAGCCCTTTTCACCTCATTTGTTCCTTCATGAGTGACTTCCAAAGTGTCCCACATTTCTTTTGATGATTTGCATTGTGAGACCCTGAAAAACTCATCAGAATTTAAAGCAGAGGTTATAATATTTTTGGCAATGCAATCAAATATGGTCTTTTTGCTTTCTGCATCAGTCCATTGAGACCATGGCTTCTCAATGACAGAACCATCTTTTTCAAACTTTGGGATAAAAGGACCATTTTCAATTGCATCCCAAATTCCTTTCTCAAGAGATTCCATAAATATTTTCATTCTAACTTTCCAAAACTGGTAATTCAAACCACAAAACAAGGGTGATCTGTTAACTAAGGCACCTTCCCCAAACGGTAGTTTATCAGCCATTTTTAAAAATATTTTTAGGATCAACTTGAATGACTTTCAAGAACCAAGCTCTTTATGCCAATTGTTAGAAAAGATGGCTTTAAACTAGAGGGGGGGTGAATTGTTTAAAGGGGTTTTCACAAACTTTTCAAAGCTAGAATTGTTAAACAGATTACAAAGATTACACTTGTTACAGATGAATATCTGAAATCAATACAAGTAGGATCATATTCCTGCACCTTGATCAATCGCAAACTCTTAAGCAATCTCAGCACTTTTAAAAACTTTTTAGAAAAACTTTGTCAAAAGATTATCTTAATTCTCAAATCTGTTTTTCTTAATATATTCAAAGATGTAGTTTGTTATCAAATCTTAACAAACTCTTAAATTGCTTTAAAAGATTGGTCAAAGCATTTAATGAATGGAGCGTATTCAGTTAAAGCATTTAAAGCTCAGTCAAACACAAAACAGTTCTTTTGTTATGGTTCCAAAACAAACAATCGGTTGTTTCCTCGAATCAATTGGTTGTTTTGGTACTTAACAATTTCAACCATTCAAAAACAGTTTTCAATCTTTCTCAAAACATCTAAGTATAAACAATCGGTTGTTTCGACAAAACAACCAGTTGTTTCAACTTAGTTTGGAAAACATTTTACTTTTATAAAGATTGAGATGCTAATTGCTTGAGATTTAATACAAGGGTGGATTACAACATATAAACTACCCCAGAACAAAGCTTAAACTAGCACAGCAACAACAAGCAAAGCATAGGCTTCAACATCCTTCAAAGAATTTGGACTCTTCAAAACATTGAACATCAATAGGTTCAACAATATTCATATGCATCACTTGAATAAATTGATAGCTAATGATCTTGTTGCAGGGCTACCTAAGCTTAAGTTTGAAAAAGATTATATATGTGAAGCTTTCCAAAAAGGGAAACAAACTAAACATTCCTTTAAACTTAAAAATATGGTTTCCACTTCAAAACCCTTCGAGCTTCTTCACATGGAATTGTTTGGTCCCTCAAGGACAATGAGTCTTGGTGGGAATTATTATGCTCTTGTTGAGGTTGATGATTTTTCTAGGTTCACATGGACACTGTTTCTAGAGTCAAAAAACAATACCTTCCCTGCATTCAAGAAGCTAGCTAAGAGGTTGAATAATACATGTTGTAGCAACATATGTGTTATCCGCAGTGATCATGTAGGAGAATTTCAGAATGAAAAGTTAAGCTCCTTTTGCGAAAAGCTTGGTATCTTTCACAATTTCTCTACTCCAAGAACACCTCAGCAGAATGGTGTGGTGGAAAGAAAGAACAAATCACTTGAAGACTGGCCAGGACAATATTCAGTGAATCATCCTTTCCAAAATACTTTTGGACAAATGCTATAAGTATTGCATGCTATGTGATGATTCGTGTTCTCATCAAGCTTATCTTGAAGAAGACTCCATATAAACTGATCAATGGAAGGAAACCCATTATAGGTTATGTGGTAAAGAAAATCTAGGAAAATTTGATGAGAAAGCAGACAATGGTATTTTTCTTGGTTACTCTTTATCTAGCCATGCTTATAGGGTTTATAATAAAACATTCATGACTGTAGAGGAATCTATGCATGTTGTATTTGATGAAACTAGCCCTGCAAAACAAATTTCCTTGAGGAATTGAGCAGAACATCTTTCTAAAGAATCTGGAAACCTATCCAGAAAAACAACCGATTGATTATGCGAGATTGATATTCTGCAACAAGAGGTGTTACCTAAGGAATGGAGGATTCCAAGAGACCTTTGTGTGGAAAACATAATTGGGAAGATTCATTAGGGAGTTTCTACACGAAGAACCATAGCAAACTACTATAGACACGTTGATGAGAATCAAAAAGATGTTATCAATAGAAGAAATGGACAAGGGTCAAAGCATTTAAAGTTCTTCTTATTAGTCTTTGCAAAAATATGAGGCCCAAGCCCAAAGCCCAAGTAGAGGACGCTCAAGCCCATGACGCCCAAGCCCAAGAAGGGGCCCAAGCCCAAAGAATCACTAGGAGCATGGCAAAAGCTTTGGGACAAGAGTATCAAAAGATGACTCTTCTTATTTCTATTGTATAGAGTAGGGTGCGGATATTAAATAAATAGGTGTGAATGTTTTAGAGAGAGTCACATTGTCCATGTGACTTGAGGAGGGGGGTGTAGGTGTCATATAGGAGGTGCCAAAACTAGGAAGGAAGTCACACCTTCCTCATGCTCTAGTTGGCGCCATTTTAGTGTCATTTAGGGGGGAATTTGAATTTGATTTAGCTTCTCATTTCAGCACCTCTTAGGCTATAAATAAGGTGCTTGCCTTTGTAAATTTCAGAATTGGAAATTGGATATAGAGAAACTCTACTCAAATTGAGAGAGAATTGTGATTTTTGGTTTCTCCTTCTTCCATAGCCTTATCTTGTGTGCCATTGGAGAGCTTCAAGTGGTGGCTTCCTTTCACTTATCTTGGAACAAGACTCCAAGTGGCGTGATGCAGTTCCAAATTCTCAATTCAGCCAAGCTTCATTCCATAAGTGTCATTCCTTTCATCTTCTTTTGCAATTTCATTTAGTAGTTAGCTTCTCTTTAGTGTTCTTCATCTTTTCAACCGATTGGTTTTGTGTTCTTGTGTTTGTCTTCAGTTTTCTGTTCGGTTTCTTTCTGTTTTTAATTCAATTGTGTTTAATATCTTGTTTTATGGATGTTCACAAGGAGTTAGCACTCTTATTGAGTTTGGATCATCATTTTGGAAGGCTATGTCTCCATTGATGACTCCTTAAGCTTCCTTGATTCCATTTCTGTTTTCAGCTTGTTGTTTTGTTGATATAATTTCGTTTTTTATTGTTTAAGCACTATTAGATCCTTGATTTGTTGTTTTCATTCTCATATAATGTTGTGTTCAAGAGTTTAAAAGTGTCTATGTTCAATCCAACTCATATCACACGTGGCCTTCATCTCTCAAGTTGAACCCAAATCAGTTGATGAAACTCTGAAGGAAGAGAATTGGACTGCTGTTATGCATGAGGAGCTAAACCAATTTGTCAGAAATGATGTATGGCTCCTGGTTCCCAAAAAAGATAAGATGAACATCATTGGAACCAAGTAGGTGTTCAGAAACAAGGTAGATGAATCAGGGGTGATAACAAATACAAAGCAAGACTTGTTCCAAAAGGGTACAATCAAGAAGAAGGGATAGACTATGACGAGACCTTTGCACCAGTAGCCAGATTGGAAGTTGTAAGGTTGTTGCTAGACTTTGCTTGCATGAGCGGATTCAAATTGTTCCAAATGGATGTGAAGAGTGACTTCCTTAACGGCGTTATCAATGAAGAGGTCTTTGTCTCACAACCACCCAGGTTTGTAGATCATTAACATCCCAAGCATGTATACAAGCTGAAAAAGGCCTTGTATAGTCTTAAGCAAGCTCTAAGGCAGTGGTATGAGAGATTAAGTAACTTCCTATTATCTCATGACTATGAAAGAGGGAAGATTGACAAAACTCTCTTTATAAAAAAATCAAATTCTGCCATTATTTTAATCCAAATATATGTTGATGACATTATTTTTGGTGCTACTAAGGATAACTTGTGTAAAGAATTTGTGGCAGCTATGCAAGGAGAATTTGAAATGTCAATGATGGGAGAGTTTTCCTTCTTCTTGGACTGCAGGTCCAACAATCAAAGGATGACATCTTTATAAGTTAGTCCAACTATTGCAAGGAAATCCTTAAAAAGTTTGAAATGGAGCAGTGTAAAAAGGCAACTACATCAACGTCCACAAACTGCTACATGGATGTTGATGTAGTTGGAATTGCAGTAGATCAATCCAAATATAGGGGTTTGATTGGCTCTTTACTCTACCTTATAGCCAGTAGACCAAATATTATGTTTGTAGTATACCTCTTGTAGAACATGGGAGCTTTGATTATTCAAATATGTGTTGAAGGTTGAAGTTGTGCTGCTTTTGGTTTAAGCATAGTCTAGGGTGTTTAGAATTCTTGTAAAGATCATTCCTATTCCCTTGCAAAGGATGGTTCATTATATTTTAAAAGAGAAAAGTGTTTTTCTAAGCAAAGAGAAAAACAATCGGTTAAAACCACGATATAATCAGTTGTTTGTCTCTTACCTTGATGGAAGGTTTTTAAAACTGTTTTTGTCTTGGTTAAATAACTGCCTAACCAATTCAACCGATTAAAACGAATTTTCAACCGGTTGATTGTCACATTTCATAATAGCTTTTCAAAAACCTGTTGGATCTATTTCCAGTTGGATTAAAACTGTTTTGACTCATGATTGACTTCCTAGAACGGCTAGTTTTAAGAGCTATAAATATGGCTTTGCTTTGTATTTCAAAAACAACAAGAAAACACATTTATAGTGAGATTGAATTATTTTTTTTAGAAGAGATTCAAATCAAGTTTTGCAAGATTGCTAAGTTGTTGTGCACTGTTTAAGGTCTTATCTTAAGAGCTTTGTGATTCCTGTAAATTCAGGTGTAATCTGTTCCTTTCTGATTCTTGTATTTGTTCTTTTATAAACTTGTGGAAAGTGTGTAAAACCTGTAAGGTCAGAGGGTGTTCTAACTAAGGTTGTGTGTTTGGCAAAGAGGGTGAGTGGTTCTTGTGGTATCAAGATCACCTCTTTATGGTTGTGTGTATTGTAATCTGTGATTGGTTACTAGTGGAACACAGTGGTTGTTCTGGAAACTGGATGCAGCTGAAGGTTGAGTGAACCAGTATAAATTGGTTGTGTAATCTCTCTCTCTCACTCCTTATAAACTGTTTGATTTAATTTTATTTTTGCTGCTGCCATAAACAACTGGTTAAAACGAAGTTTCAACCGATTGAAATTCTGCAAATAGTTTCATTTACAATGTTTGATTGGCTTCCTTGATTACTTCTTTTGTGATTGTTGTTAAAACTTCATTCTTACTCAACCTTTGCAAAAATCTTTTGACAAACAATTCACCCCCCTCTTGTTTAAACCATTAATTCTAACAATTGGCATCAAGAGCTAGGTTCTTGAAAATATTCAAGTTCTGTTTTTCTAAAAACTGTTTTATTGGCTGATAAATTACCTTTTGGGGAAGGTGCTTCTATAAACAGACCACCATTGTTTTGTGGTGTGAATTACCAGTTTTGGAAACTAAGGATGAAGATTTTTATGCATTCCACAGATAAAGGTATTTGGGAAGCAATCGAAAATGGTCCCTTTATTCCTCAAGTTAAAAGAGATGATGTCTTAATTGATAAGCCTCCATCTGAATGGACTTAGGATGAAAGCAAGAAAGCAAAATTTGATTGGATTTCTAAAAACATAATAACCTCTGCTTTGAGTTGTGATTAGTTTTTCAGGGTATCACAATGCACTTCAGCAAAGGAGATGTGGGACATCATTGAAGTCACACATGAAGGAACAAATGATGTTAAGAGGGCAAGGAAGCATGCTCTCATCCAAGAGTATGAGCTATACATAATGAAGAAAGGGGAGACAATCTATGATGTGCAGAAACGGTTTTCTCACATTGTGAACCATTTGATAACCCTTGGAAAGAACTTTGACAAAAAGGAGCTAAACATCAAGATCTTGAAGTGTCTTGATAAGTCATGGCATCCAAAGGTCACTGCCATTTCAGAGTCAAAGGATTTAACATCCATGACAATTGCTTCTTTGTTTGGTAAGCTAAGGGAGTATGAGCTTGAGATGAATAGGTTGGTTGTCTAAGAGAGTGAGGACAAACACAGCAAGGGTATTGCACTTAAAGCTGCCAACCAGAAAAGGAAACAAGACTCCAGTGATAGTGATGAAGACACCATGAGCTTGTTGTCAAGAAAGTTTAACAAATTCTTGAAAAAGAATAAAGGCCAAGCTTCAAAGAGGTACAGTTCTAAGAAGCTAAATGACTTTAATCTTAACAAATATACTTTTTATGGTTGTCGTGAACAAGGTCACATCAAAGATGAATGCCCTAACAATGAGAGCAAAGAAAAGGCTTCAAAGGTGAAAGGAGAGGAAAAACCAAGAAGGCTTATGTAACTTGGGATGATAATGAGTTGTCCTCCTCCAAATCTTCAGAAGATGATGCAGAAGCAAATATGTGTTTAAAACATCTGTATGAAGTAGCATGAGCTCATCTTCTTTAGTCAAAGGTAATAATTACTACTTGAAGATTTCAATGAAACTCATGAAGAAGCTAACCGATTGGCTCTCTCATACAATCGGTTTAAAGGTTTGAACAATTGGCTTGAAAATAGAGTCAAAACACTAAAGTTAATTTTGAAAACCTGGATTTGATTTACAAAAACTCTGCTTGCATGTGGATAAGCTTACAACTGGAAAATCCGACTTTGAGAATGTTCTCGCATCTCAAAATTGTGTCTTTGGAAAATCAGGCTTAGGATTTTATCCACAAAGCAAAAAGAATAGAATTTCAAAACTTTTTCATGAGTGCCAGAAAAACAACCGACTAAAAGAATGAAACAACTAGTTGTTGTTGAACCAAGTGGTGTTCAAGCTTTGAAGAATCCAAACCCTTTGAAGGATGTTGAAGGCTTGGCTGTGCTTGTTGTTGCTGAGCTGTCTTAGATAGGATCTGGGGTAGATTGTTTATGTAATCCACTCTTGATTGAATTCAAAGCATAGGCATTCTCAATCTTTTTAAAAGAAAAGTGTTTTTCAAACTAAGTGAAAACAACCTGTTGTTTTGTCGAAACAACCGATTGTTTTATACTTAGGTGTTTTTAGAAAAGGATGAAAACTGTTTTTATGGTTGACTTGCTGTCAAAACCAGAACAACCGATTGATTCGAGGAAGCAACCGATTGTTTGTTTTGGTACCATAACAGAAAAATGGTTCGTGCTTTGACTGAGCATTAAATGATTTTCCAACTGTTTACGCTCCAATTTTTAATGTTTTGACCAACCTTTAAATGCAATGAATAGTTTGTTAAGATTTGATAACAAACAACATCTTTGATATATTCAGAAAAACAGATTTGAGTTTTTACTTACTTACTGATTTTGAGTTTTTGAAAGAGTTGAGATTGGTTAGAGATTGAGTTTGATCAAAGAGTGTGAGATAGGATTTTCTCTTGTATTGATTTCATAGTTGTTTCTGTAACAAGTGTAATCCTTGTATCTGTTGAAAGAACCTTTGTGTGTTTGCTGAGAAGTGTTGTGTGTTCTTGAGGGGATCAAGATCAGCATTCTTAGTGTTGGTGTGTTGACCTAGAGAAGTGTGTTTCTTGAGGGGATCAAGGTCACTTTCTTGGTTGTGTTGTAAGTGATCTAGGTTTGATTGCTTAGTGGAATTCCTCAGTGGTTTCTGAGAAGACTGGATGTATCTCTGGGTTTAGAGTGGACCAGTATAAACATCTGTGTGCATTCTCTCTATCCTTAATCTCTTTAAATTCAGTTTTGATATTTGCAAACTGGTATAAACAACCGATTGTTTCTGCGAAACAACCGATTGTTTTTCTGGTGTTGTTGTTTTTGCTTTGTGTTTTGGCAAACTGAATTCTTTATCATTTGTTTCTCGAGATAATTTCATTCTTGACTTAAAAGTTTGCGAAAACCATCTTTAAACAATTCACCCCCCCTCTAGTTTAAAGCCATCCATTCTAACAGTTGTTACGTGCTTTTACTGTATGAAAAGAGCTCATTAAGTTAGATTTTGCAGGTTTCTCAAATTTCTTGTTCCTAGAGTTATCTTTAAATGGATTCAAAGAAATATTGATGGTTCTAAGGATAAATCTAACATGAAAGGTCTCAAGTTCTTTCAGGGATCAAAATCTTGTGATTTAACAAGCTTTCTTTCAAAGATTTTTTCTTCCACGTGAAGGATCTGTAAGATCAGGATCTCAAGGATGCAAATAAACAAGACAATGTTTTGTTCTGAATTTGTGTATTGTTTTGTATATTCTTTAAACTTGAAGAATGACATTTTGATTCTTTTTATAGTTGAACATTTAAATCCTTTGAATTTTCATTAATTTGTTTCTGGATTATGGTTGGTCTATATCTCTTCTTGTTCAATACAAATTATAATGTGATTTGAACTTGAATCACTGTATTTTCAATGTTTGTTAAAAGAATTTGTTTTTTTTTTTCACCAGTTCCAGAAATTCAACCGATTGTTTCTATGAAACATCCGATTGTTTCAATCCTGTCAGCACTGGTCAAATCTGTTTTAAAATCTATTAGCTTTGATTTACTATTATGTTCCAACCCAATGATGTTTATGGTCAACAATGCTTTAATACAGTCTTGAATACAAAGTATCTCTGTAATAACTGCTCTTTATGAATCAGATTCCTCTAAGCTTGGGAAATTAAAACTGCTTTTAAAGTTTGGTCAAATAAAACATGTGTTTTATGTGTTGTCTGTTATGTCTGACATAAACTGCTTTATTGTTTTGATTTAATTCTTTTTTCAGTTTTAAAAACAACCCACTAAATGCCAACTTTGATTGACTGTTGTGACTATATATGTGAAGCCATTAGTTGCTATTTTCACAAAAAACAACCTGTTTTTCTTCCTTTTTCTCTCTGCTCTAAGTTAGTTTCTGCAGTGTGCTCTCATCTTTCTCTACCTGAACTATGGTATCAACTCCTCCATCCTCTAAGAGAATGAAAACAAGGGCTGTAAGGAGTGGTGGAAAGCTAGAAGGTTGGTTCTCAGAGGAAACAAAACTTATAGACAAGTACTTACACGAAATCAGTAGGAAGATTGTTAACACTCCAAAGCTTGTCTCTTTCACCTGGATGAAGCAACATAATCTAATTATGGTGAGAAGTCTTCTAAAGGAGCAAAGGCTGAAGAGATTCCTTGAGCTTTCTGGAAACATCTACCCAGATTTGGTGAAGGTATTCTACACTAACCTTCAATTCAATGGTGACACTCTTAACTCTCATGTGAAGGGCGTAGACATTGTAATCACCAATGATGTGTGGGCTGCCATAACTGGGCTAAAGTTTTCTGGAGTAAGGATTAACAAAGGCAATCTTGGGATGAAAGAAGAGTTCAACAAGATGCAATTCTACAAGAATTGTCTCAAGAACCCCCTCTCAAAGGTAAGAAACTTTTTTGTTTGAAGGCTGAAACCTGATGAAAGGCTCATTGCCTTCATTATGTCATGGATTATCACACCAAGGGGGAGCAATCATTCTATTCTCTCTGAAGAATACTTGCTCTTATTCTGCTACATCATGAACAAAGTGAAGCTCAACTGGATTCACATCATCAAAGATCATATGCAAAAGGCTATAAGGTTAAATGACTTCCATTATCCCTATGTCATATTGATTTCTAAATTTCTACATTATTTTGAAGTAGATATTGAAGAAGAACTGGATGAGATTATAAAGCCTTCAAGTGAGATCAATAGTGGATCCCTAAGCAAGATGGGGTTTACCAAGATTGGTGGGAGATGGGTAAGCAAGGATGGTGACCAAGCTAGCCCAAGTGGGACTCATGATGAAGAAACTGATGTTGCAGCAAACCTGGATGAACCTGCTGCTGAGACTCATGGAGCTAATCCTAGTGCTTTAGAGGGTGTTTTGACTAAGGTTGTGTGTTTGTCAAAGAGGGTGAGTGGTTCTTGTGCTATCAAGATCACCTCTTTGTTGTTGTGTGTATTGTAATCTGTGATTAGTTACTAGTGGAACCCAGTGGTTGTTATGGGAACTAGATGTAGCTCAAGGTTAAGTGAACTAATATAAATTGGTTGTGTAATCTCTCTCTCTCTCTCACTCCTTATAAATTGTTTGATTTAATTTTGCTTTTGCTGCTGCCATAAATAACCGATTAAAACGAAATTTCAACTGATTGAAATTCTGCAAACAATTTCATTTACATTGTTTGATTGGCTTCCTTGATTACGTCTTATGTGATTGTTGTTAAAACTTCATTCTTACTCAACCTTTTCAAAAATCTTTTGACAAACAATTCACCCCCCCCCCTCTTGTTTAAACCATTAATTCTAACACCTCTATGCTAGATTCCAGTCCAATCCAAAAGAATCACACCTTAAAGCTGCCAAAAGAATTTTGAATTATCTAAAAGGCACATCCATTGTTGGGTTATTATATCCCTCTCATTCTCTTGTACATTTAGTTGGATACTCTGATTCGGATTTTGCAGATGCAAACTGGACAGGAAAAGAACAAGTGGAACTTGTCATCTACTTGGCTTCATCCTTATCTTTTGCCATAGCAAGAAGCAAGCCTATGTAGCACTCTCCACTACTGAAGCATAATACATTGTTACAGGAAGCTGTTGTGCTCTGATTTTGTGGATTAAACAATAACTTGAAGACTTTGGATTAAAAGTTAGCAATGTACCCCTACTGTGTGACAACACAAGTGCCATCAATCTCACAAACCATCAAGTTCAACACTCTAGGACAAAACATATTGAGATCCGGCACCATTTCATAAGAGATCATGTAAGTAACGAAGACTGTGAGGTGAAGTTCATTGCAATCGAAAGGCAACTGGTAGATTTTTTTCACTAAACCTTTGTCAAAGGACAAGTTCTTCTTTCTCATAAATGAGTTAGGAATTCTTGACTCACAAACTCTGTTTTAAGTGTTGTTTTATCTCTCGTTTGAGTCTATTTGTGAAGACAAATAGGGGGAGAAGTTTTTGTGGTTTGTATGTTTGTATTGTGTGCTTAAATTCTGTTTTAACTTGGTTTATATGCTGCTTACTTTAATTAAAACTGCTGCATAAAATTCTCATTTGCACTTCTCTTTAACTATTTTTCACACTGATTTTCCTTATGGAAATCACTAAGTGAAAAATGGTTCTTTGGTGTTGATAGAATCTGGAAAGTGTTACCTCTTTTATTTGCAAACTTTGTGTTTTGCAGGTATTGTCAAATTCAAACAGAACGTCCCAAGCAGATGAGGGATTTGTCTTCATCAAATAGGGAGAGATTGTTGAAGTAGGAGCTTTGATGTCTCCAAATCTATGAAGTTTGCTTGAAGACTAGGTTTTTGCTTGTGGGCATGGGTTCTGGGTATATTAGAATTTTTCAATCCACTTTAACTTCATCCAAAACTGAATCAATCATGTTCTTTAAAGAAAAAGTGTTTTTCAAAGTAAGTGAAAAACAACCTGTTGATTTGTCGTTTCAATCGGTTGTTTTACACTTGGTAGTTTTGGAAAGGATTTGAAAAAACTGAAATTTGCTGACCTCACACTCAAAGCCATTTCAATCGATTCGCACTTTCAATCGATTGATTTTTATTTTTTTTGTAAACATAACATAATTGATTAAATCTGTTAAAATTGTTTTTGCTTATTTCAAATCTATTTAGGCCCCTGATTGATAGTATGAAACAACTATTTTTTAAGGCTATATAACTGGTTTTTGAATCTCCAATTAATGAGAGAGATCAAATTACAAAAGATCAAAGAGATTTTCAAAAGATTGCAAGATTGTTAAAAGCATTCCATTGGTTAAGAGTGGAGTAGGTTCTGCTGTATTCATTTTTGTATCAGGTGTGATCCTTCCTATTCTTTGTTGTTCTTTAATACATTTTGTAAAAGTGTGAGAAATTGGTGTCTACATTCAGAGGGTGTTCTAACCTGTAGTGGTTGTGTTTCAAAGAGTGAGTGTTCTTGAAGGGTTCAAGATCGCCTTTTTGGTGCTTGTGTTGTGTAATCTGTATTTGATTGCTTAGTGAAATACCCAGGGATTTCTGGGGACTGGATGTAGCTCAGGTTAAGAGTGAATCAGTATAATCCTTATTGTTCAATCTCTCCATCTCTCACTGCTTATAAAACTGTTTGATTTGTGTTTTTTTTTTCAAAGTACTGATAAAAACAATCAATTGATATGTATAAACAATCGATTGATTTTCTGAAATCAAATTAAAATAGTTTTGTTGATTGGCTTATCTGATTGCTTCTTCTGTGATTCTACATTAATCTTCATTCTTGCGCAAAATTTTCGAAAATTTTTCAATAAATAATTCACCCCCTCTTGTTTAAAGGCCTACAATTCTAACATTGTTGAGTCACAATTAAATCCGCATCATTTTGAAGAAAAAGATGGTTATAAGATGGACAAGGGGTATTTATGTTGTATTTCAACATTTGAATAAACAAAAGTATAAATTGATAACTATTCATAAGAAAAAACCTCTAAAAAAATTGTCAAGTATGATGAAAATCATTTTCTCTATGGAAAGTATGAAGTTGATTAACATTTTTAAACAAAATATTGGAATCAAGAAAAGAGTCACTAGAAGGAATATGAACAATACTAGTACTAGACTTCTCTCCTTTATGCTCAATATTAATAAACTCTTTAGAAGA
Source organism: Phaseolus vulgaris (assembly GCF_000499845.2). Lineage (NCBI taxonomy): Eukaryota > Viridiplantae > Streptophyta > Magnoliopsida > Fabales > Fabaceae > Phaseolus > Phaseolus vulgaris. The sequence continues at coordinate 10,231,229 of NC_023754.2, read as the reverse complement.
TATCTTTATTTCTTTCTTATCATATCCTAGATTTGTAGGAGTTTATATTGTTAGTGTTTCTAAAATTTGAGGTACCTTCTTTGAATTTCTAAGGATGGAGATTCTTGTTTCCTTGGAAGAGATGTTAATTTTGCCTAAATTCTCTTTCTCTGCAGATATAAACTTTTTCTCCATCTATAAACTTCTGACCTATTGTAATAAATTTCTTTAGAACTGGGAAACTAGGCATACAAACATTAGGTTCAGCAAAAGATACCTTTTGAGAAGTCTTCTCCCTAGAATGTGATTTGTATGAATAACCCTCCCTCTTGTAATCCTTTCTGGAGTTTATCAAACTATTATGATTGTGTTATATTCACAAATTTATTACTCATACATTACATTACATAATGTTGTGTTCTAACATGAAATCTTATTATTTCAGTGCTTGTTCAGTGGGAGGGGAAGTACAAATGCAAAAAAACTCATTTAGATGCACCTTAAGGTATTTAAAGTATTCGTTCACTCAATTTAATGTGTTTAATTCATTCATTTAATAAAGGTTGAATATGAGTACAATTACTATGTTATCCAGTGGATGTCGACTATTGTGCAAACTGGAATTGATACAGGTTGGGATCAGGTAATACCTCAATACAAAAACACTTTAAAATTTGGACTCTAGAATCACATAGAACTTTCTCATATATTTGTAGAACATTTTGTAGAATGTTATATGTACTAATTTATTGTATGTACACTTTCATATTCAAATTATGATATTACATACATTATTGTTATGGAAATTTGATATTTTATGCAAGATTAGGGTATATATATAATAATATATTTTTTTAAAATACAGTTATAACGACAGTTCCAAATGGAACAATCTTTGAAAGCCTGTATTTAGGGTTATAAGGGCGATTCCAGTCTAGAATCGTCGTTATAAATATTTTATTTTTTTATTTATTTGACCAAATAACGACAATATTTTACACGTGTCCTTATAAACAACTAATTCATAACGACACTCGAAGTAGCGACGATTCTCAAACCTTAACCGTCGTTAAAGCAATGTTTTGTACTAGTGAAGTACTTGAAGCAAATCCCTATAAGATTGAGAAACCTTAGAATCCGCTAAAGCTCAAGAAAGGCTTGAAGCCAAAAGGTTCCTACAGAGTGAAAAAAGTTAATCCCCTGAGCAGATTGTCAATATATATATATATATATATATATATATATATATATATATATATATATATATATATATGTGTGTGTGTGTGTGTGTGCGCGCGCGCGCGCGCACGTGTGTGTATGTGTGTGCGCGTGTGCCTGTGTGTGCGTGCGTGTGTGCACTACAAAAAAATCAATATTATTTACGAATTTTTATCCACGAATTTGAATCTATAGGTAAATTAAGCATTACCTACAGATATTACATATGGACACATTACCTACGGATATTACCGACAACTATTACCCACAGATCTTATTACTTATCAACTTTTATCCACAGATCTTTATTACCTACCATTTATTACCCACAAATTTCTATTACCTACCAACTAATACCCACAAATCTTTATTACCCACAAATCTCTATTACATACGAACTATCACCCACGGATCTGTATTACCTACCAACTATTATCATAATAATTATATGCATAATATTAAAAATATTATTATAATATAAATAATTATAAAATCATAACTAATATTCATAAATAAAATAATAAATAATAATAATCATAACTAATAAGTATACATATTATTAATATTATAAAATTAATAATTAATATAATAATATTATTATTCTATTAATAATATTAATAGTAATAATAATAATAATTGTATTAATAATATTAATATAATAAAATTAATAATATTTGTAATAATAACCATTAATAATATAAATACTACTAATAAAAATATTCATAAAATTAATATTATTTATAATATTAATAATATTAACATTATTTATAATATTTAATAATATTATTAATATATAATAATATTAATAATAATTAATAATGTTAATAATATTAATAATTTTAATAATGTTAATAATATTTAATAAGGTTAATAATATTTAATAATATTTAATAAGGTTAACAATGTTAATAATATTTAATAAATATGAAATATCGAACTCATTAATCCCCACAAACAGATTTACTCCATTATATTATAAAAATGTACTAGTCAACCCAAAAGACTTTACTAGTAGAACTCCTATCCTAACAGATTCTCCAAAATCAATACCTTCATATGAATATCTAGAAAAACCCGAAAGTATGTCAATATTGAAATTAGAAAAAAAGAATGAATTACTCCAAATCCTAAACAGATAGCTAAAAACCTATTTCCCTAAGACTTCATTATTTACCAATAGACTTATGCAAAAGAAGAACTTTTTATGAATTTATCTTGGTGGATACAGAATCCATAGAGATATCTCACCAAGAGGATGATGAAGGAAATATTCAGTTGGTTGTTGACGTTAAGGCTGCCATTAATTGTTGCTTCTCTGCTAAGAATAATGCATCTTGTTTGGGTGCAGGGTTATCTTTTCTTCCTGCATTATGCTTTATCCATTCTTGAATCCGGTGCTTACACACTAATTTATTATTGAACTTTTCCCACCATTTAATCTTTATCTTTCTTGATAACATCTTAATTTCAACTCCTTCATATGGTTGTACAAAAGTATAATCCCGGGAAGTATACTATCCAGGTAATAGCTTGAGAGGCTATAAAAGATATAAGTCTATATCCTGATACAAAAGTAGAGTTTTGTTGAAAATACAAATACACTTCATTTATTTCTATTGGAAATATTTCAACAAACCACTTTATAAACCATTTTGAAAATTTTAAAGATATTCCCTTTAATAGATGAACCAAAAATGTTTCTATGGAGAAACAAGTAACACATTGGTCTATGATAATCATAATAATTATATTTTTCCGGATCAAACTTCCTTGAAAATGAATTTTTATTATAATATTTAATAACATCAATAATATTTAATGAAATAATTTAATAAGGTTAATAATATTTAATAAAGTTAATAATATTTAATAATGTTAATAATATTTAATAAGATTAATAATATTTAATGAGGTTAATAATATTTAATAAGGTTAATATTATTCAATAATGTTAATAATATTTAATAAGGTAAATAATATTTAATAATATTTAATAAGATTAATAATCTATGCCTATATATAAAGGGGATTCCCCTCTTAACTGCTCTTCATTTTTTTTTTCATTTTATCCTTATATTAATATTTAATTTTATTATTGTATTATGGTCATTGTGTCATTTCTTATTTTTTATAAAATATTTGGTATACGTAGTGGGGGCGGTTTTGAATTGAAAGAGAGATGGAAAAGTGGTTTTGGATTGAAAGAGATGTGGAGGAACAATTATGAATTGAAAGAGAGGTGAAGGAACGGTTTGGTTTCTTTTCACAACTAGTTGCATTTTATAAATATTTTATATATTAATATTTTATTTTATTTCTATTTTATTCTTATTTTTATTATTTTGTAACTGTTTTTTTTATATATATTTTTTTAAAAGAACAGTTAAAAATAAAGAGAATTCTCCTAAATAACCGTTTTTGGTTATTTTGTAGATAGTTTTGAATTTAATTTTCTATTTGTTGATTTTAATTTTGAATCAGCACAACGATTTTTCATTTTATTTACAAAATAATTTGAATAAGCAAAACGGTTTTATTATTTGAATAAAATATATTATTATTTTTTCACTTTTTACTGAATAGTTACTATTAATTTCATATTTGTTATTACTAGTTCATACTATGTTTGTATTTTTGGATAACAATTAACTATAAATTTATAATGAAAATATAAGTGTGTAAATAATGATATCATTTATTCAATTTTAATATTAAAAATAATTATATATAAATTATAAAAATAAAAAATACGGATACACAGGCACGTCTGTGTTCCCGCTAGTATTTAATAATGTTAATAATTTTTAATAATGTTAATAATATTTAATAAAATTATTTAATAAGGTTAATAATATTTAATAATGTTAATAATATTTAATAATGTTAATAATATTTAATGAGGTTAATAATATTTAATAATGTTAATAATATTTAATAAGATTAATAATATTTAATAATGTAAATAATATTTAATAAGATTAATAATATTTAATAAGATTAATAATATTTAATAAGATTAATAATATTTAATAATGTTAATAATATTTAATAACATTATTTAATAAGGTTAATAATATTTAATAAGATTAATAATATTTAATAATGTTAATAATATTTATTGAGATTAATAATATTTATTAATGTTAATAATATTTAATGAGGTTAATAATATTTAATAATGTTAATAATATTTAATAAGATTAATAATATTTAATAATGTAAATAATATGTAATAAGATTAATAATATTTAATAATATTAATAATATTTAATAATATTAATAATATTTAATAATATTAATAATATTTAATAATATTAATAATATTTAATAATATTAATAATATTTAATAATATTAATAATATTTAATAATATTAATAATATTTAATAATATTAATAATATTTAATAATATTAATAATATTTAATAATATTAATAATATTTAATAATATTAATAATATTTAATGAGGTTAATAACATTGTTAATAATATTTAATAACGTTAATAATATTTAATTATATTAATGATATTAAATAATATTAATAATATTAAATATATGAATAATATTAATAATTTTAATATTATTTATTATATTAATATTGATAATTATACTAATAAGTATAATAATAATAATCATAACATGACAACAAAACTTGACTGGTGTAATGATTAAAACTTCATTCAATATTTTTAATTATATTTACCTACGCTCGTATTACATTTGAATTTGTTTCGTGAGTAGTTTTGATTTACCTTTTAAGTGGTGTGTGTTTATTTTTGCAATTTATAGATGATCTACATTTTTTCGGAGAAAATTGAATTTGTGAAAAATGAAACACTTGAATGGATGATAAATCAATCGCATTGGTTAAGCCAATTGACACCAAGATATAATGATTTTACATAGTGATTAACAAAAAATAAAATTCAACTATAAAATTTGGTAAAAGAATAATTAATCTCTTAAAATCTCTCAAAAGATTAACATATAATATCTATCTATCTATATAAACATATATATATATATATATATTATATAATTTCTAAATTCTCAAAATATGAACATTAATAAGTATAATAATCATTTATTCTAATTATTATTTCTCCATTAACGTGATAAAAGAGAATTTCATATCAACTCTAACAATGTTTGAAAAACAAAATATTTACATTTATGAGGTTCTTATTTTTATTCAATTTTTTATTAAAATTGTATATTAATAATGTGTCATGAAACCAAATTTTAGTAGCTTTTTAAAACTCAAGAAATTATGAATGTCGTGTTTTATACCAAAAATAAATTATTTTTCTACTTATATAATATATAAATTTATTCAATTATTATTATAATATAATAAATATATTCAGTATAAATTTATTATTTCTTTTAAATGACAGGAAAATTATAATGTTCAATTCATATTCATCATTATTAAAATTTAAAATTAATTAAATATTTTTTATCAGAAAAAATATAATAAATAAAAAAATACTTCAGAGTATTTCAACCCATATATAAATATCAAGAAATCTTCGTCCCAGAATTCGACTTTCTAAACACTGCTCCATTAATTAAGTTGTTTTAATTTGTATTATTTGATAGTAATTAGATGAAGATGTTAATTATTTGATAGTATTATTTGACCGTCTAATTCAAATTATTTTAATTTTTTATTCCACGTTCGCCAGCCAGATTGGCGTTACCAGTTAATAAATATTTTAAATTTATTGTTGTTGCGTCAAATGTTACATGTCAAATATTAAATATTAAATAATATTACAAATTTCAATGTCAATCTTTGCAACTATTTAGCCGATACTACTGCGTCACTGTTGAGAGGAGTTTTAATTGACGTTAACTACCTACTTTTTTGTAGTCACAATATGTTCCTAAAAATTATGTTGAACCCTAAATTAATTAATACTAACTACAAATCATAAAATGAATGTTGCAAACTAAAATCAACAAATCAAAAATATGAATGAGCGAAAACCAAATATAAAAAAAAAGTATTGCTGATAAAAAAAACATGGAAAAAAATATAAACTAAAGATAGAAATAAAAATGAAGGCATTCTATGGAAATTTAAATACATTTTTATTATGAGTGAGTAAATCTTAGTTCTAACCATATCAGTCACCAAATATACATAAGTGCATACTAAAGGAAAGCTTAATCCCACATGCATCAGGAAGGCTTACAAGTTTATCTTGGTGAAAGTTTAAACTGGGTCCAGCAACCCTAAGACAATTACAAATATCTCTTATACCTTGACCATTCGCAACAGCCATGGCTCTTTTGAATGCATCTGATGCTCCTTTACAACAATCAGAACTTGGATTAGGTTTGATATTAACCAAATAAACTCCACAGAAGCTAAGCATTCTTTCATCCCCATTGCATGTTGCAGGGATTTCAGAAGCAGTCAATGTTGTCACTGCCAAACCATAAGCCATAACAAACATCACCACAGCCATAGCTCTCTTCTCTCCCATCTTTATCTTCAATATCTATCTATGCCAACTTTCTTTTCAATGTCTCTGTGATTTCTTAACCATTTCTAGCATACCATTGCTTATATATAGACTTAAGTAACTTTGAATCCTTATACAATCTTTTTCAGTTATTTCTATAATAAGTGTTAAAATAAGTTCACAAAAACAATTATTACAAATATAGATAAAGTGGGCAAAAAAAGAGAATATACAAGAATAAAAGGAAAAGAAAACATTTACCAGCTTTAGTAACATTTTTGTATCTACATTTATTAAAATGTAACAATTCATAGATATATAGTAACCATTTTTTAAAAAAATGTTACTATAAATAATATAAACATGATATTGTGACATTTATAGATATATGTTATTGTAAATAACATTAAATTAATATATAGTAACATTTTTTTAAATTTTACTAAAGCACAACTTTTATTTTAATTAAAGAAATAAAATAAAATAAAAAAGTACAATATTTTTCAAAATTATCAGTTCACTGCAAAAAATATTAAATATAGATTAATTTAAAAATAAAAATAATTATTATTATACTTACTAAATTAACACTAGAAAAATACATATTTTTTTCCTATTTTTTTGGAAAATTTTCTTTAGAAATACTTATAAATTTTGCTGAATAACAATTTGCAAGAAAGTGTATTTGAATAAAATTGATAACAAATCTGTAATATATTTATGTGTTATTTTTTATATGTTTTTGCAGAAAAAATATAGATTATTTTGTTAAAGTAATTATACGCATTTTTTATTATTTTTTTTATATTTTTCTTTATGTATTTAGACATGTAAAACTTTTTTAAAATATTCTTAACCTCGAATATTTATTTAATCAAAACTAATAAGTTTTTTTATTTAATCAAAACTAATATTTTAGTGTCTCACTTACTTTGTTATTATTTTTGTTCTTGTTATAGGAGTTTTATGGAGCGAGCTTTGGTACCTCTGTGTACTGACTTATAAGTAATTGTGAGGTGTTGCATTAGGTATCGTTTTTTCCTATCTTTTTCATAGCAATGACTTATTAAGAGAAAAATATGATTATTGTAAGTTTTTACCTTATCACACTTTCAGAAAATCACTAGAGTACGCGAGAGTACTACGTAAACCAGTTTTTTCAAGAATAATCTCAGCATCGTGTGATTCCACGATTTCTCATTTCTTTTCAATTTCGTTTGTGTTGTTAGCTTTGAAATTGTATTTTTTCCTTCCTTTTGTTTCCTTAGGATTTTGATTTGGGTTTCGTTTTTTCAATGAGCAATCACTTGGTGTTGTTCGTTGACCGTCTCACACAATTTAGATTTGAGTTTCGTCATCATTCCGGCGAAAGATTGCGACGACAAGGGAGGTGATGAGGAGGAGTCACTGATCTAGATGCACTACGCTGTTTTCAATTTAGAAGGTTAAGTTTAATTGTATTTTTTTTAATTATAAAGATTTATACGTTTTTTTTTGTTGTTGTTTTGTTGTAATTCCCATCATACTTATCATATATTTTCCCGAACAGTTTAATTCAATGCATTTTGAACAGTGAATTAATCAAAATCTATAGTTTATATTATTACTTTTAAAATAATAATAATAAATTTATCATAATATTTATGATTGAATGACCATGAAATATTTTTTCATTCTTAGTTGTTAGACTATTTGCTCTTCATTTGTCAAATATCTTAATTTTTTTCATTCACCTCTCTCTTCTGGTTTCTTGATTTCTTCCTCTTGCCACTCATAATTCATGAGTTTGAGTTTACATGCAATACAATTTCAAAGCATGTATAGTTTCAATATGAAGCTCAGAGACTCTTCTCAAATGACGTGTTTGTGTCAGACACACGTATTAGACACCGACACTCAAAAGACTCTGTCTTTTGGTTTCTTGATTTCTTCCTCTTGCCACTCATAATTCATGAGTTTGAGTTCACATGCAATACAATTTCAAAGCATGTGTAGTTTCAATATGAGGCTTAGAGACTCCTCTCAAATGACATGTTTGTGTCAGACACAGGTATCAGACACCGACACTCGAAAGATACTCGTAGGACACGTATAGGTGAAGTGTCCAATTCAAAAAGTATTTGTTGGATTTCTGACAATTCTAGCACAATTCTAACACAGTTTTAAAAAGAAAAAACACATTAAATTTCTAAAAAATCAAACTTAATTGTATGGATTTTTAGTATCATTATAAAAAGTAAGGAACAAATCCTTTTGAACTAGCCATGAAAAATATTTTTCTACTCCAAAAAAAACTAAAACATACTTGTGTACATAAATCTTTATTGTCAATTTATATAATTCATAATTATATAATATATAGATTCGTGTTCTCATGTCCTACATTTTAAGATTATGCGTATCTCTGTATCAGTGTTCGTGTCATATTAATGTCCGTGTCTGCTAGCCAGAGTTGGTCCACTGAAATAAGGTTCATTTAACTATGAATAAAGAAATCCACACTACGCTTATCCCCTTCTATTTTCTGAGTGGTTCTTTAGATTTTCTTCCCTTTTACTAATTCATATTCCATGTTTCTTACATAGTAGTTTTGCTTCCAATGCCTAAAGTGTTATAAAATTTAGACGTATGGCCTTATGGTACAAGTGAAAAGGTATCCTAGATTTTATTGTAGGCTATGTCTTCCACTTATGATGACATTGGATATTATATAATTAATGTGTAAAGAAATTAGGTATTAATTGGTAGAAAGAGCTTCTTTTGGAGAATTAAAAGAAAAATTGAGAAAGAAAATAAAGCCAATTACTTTTTCTTCCTAAACAAACACAAAAGAGCTAATAGAAATGTTTAAGAATAAATTTGCCTCTAGAAAAAAAAAAAGAGATGCAATGAAAAGGTTGTTTGGTTATGTATCTCTGGAAAATTGGGTGTTTTTTTCAAGTATTATGGATTCTGAATAAAGTCATTTTAAATTTTTGTTTTCGTATGAACATCAATTGCTCAGTTTTACTTGAGCATAGTGATATATGAACAAATTTTGCACCATCGGTAATACCATTAATTATAGATTTATTCTACAATTTACATGTTTATAGATAATTATATTAACTTGGTATTTTTTTATTGAGTTTTTAAAAGTTGGTTTATTATTTGGAGGAGAGAAAGAGAGAAAGTTACATGTAGCTCTTGCCTTCAGAGTCATTGTTAATAAGAAGCCTCTAATAGAAGGAATAGAGATTCAGAGCACAAATAGGGACATAGAGAATAGAAAAGGAAAATGGTGAGAAAAGAGTAGAGAGATTCTGAAGGATCAGAGGTGTGCAAAGAAGATCACATGGATCATTTGCTGGTGATGGTGGAGGTTTTCAGTTTTGCAAATGTTGAGTATCCAATGTGTGTTTAAATGTTGAGGTGTTCCCCATGTTTGGTTTGTAGAAAACAGAGGCACAAGTCTTGGAATTCTGGTGTGTAAAACACATCAAGTCACCAAGCAGTCAGAACTCTTCAATTTTTTTTGAAAGACTATTTAACTGCCACTTTCTTTGGCATATGTATGAGCTAAAATGCCCATCACTGGGCAGCAATCCAAAACCCGCAACGCCATTGACATAAAATGTCATTTTGCTCAACTTTACTATGCCATAACATCTTGTTACAGTCGAACAAGGTGCTTTGATGTCTCCAAATCCAAAAGGAATACTTGAAGATCTTTGTTGTTGATTTTCTATGTGTGTCTAGTAGTCTTTGAATTGTTAATCCACTCTTTATGATGATCTAAGGTTAATTGAATCTTAATTCTTTTGAAAAAGATGTGTTTTCTAAAGAGTGTGAAAATTCAACCTGTTGAAATGTCAATTCAACCGGTTGTTTTACACTTAATGGATTTTGAAAAGGATTTGAAAAGCTTGACTTTGTTGTCAAACAAATTCAATCGATTGTTTCTAAAATTCAACCGATTGATCTTCTGAAAACCTTAACACAATTTTGTTAAGTTGGTTTAAATGATTTTTAATGATCCTAACAGCTTTTGGTTCTTGAATTAAATGCTTCGACCATTTGGTTGGAGTATAAAAAGGTTGTTTTATGCTCTCAATCATCAACTAAGTAAGAGAGATAAATTAAAAAGTATTTTTAAGATATCAAAGAGATTTTGGATCTTGTATTCTGAACAGTTATCACAATGACCAATTTATGACATTTAGACAACACTGCATACTGGGTAGAATAAGAAGGTTTGAGGTAAAATTGTGTCTCCAATCAATTCATGCAAAGAACTATTTATAACATGTGCAATATTAGTTATTAGGCATCATTATTTAGATTACAGTTAATCATCACTGATTAGGTATTACATGAGAGTTAGTGGCATAGTAATGTTACTCTTTGTTCACGTGCTTAATTTAATTCTAAAGTGAATATTCTATGTATTGTATAAGTTACTATAAGTTAATAAAGAAGAAAGTCAAAAGATGGTAGAACAATTGAGGTTAAGAGTCCTATTAATCATATATATATATATATATATATATAAATAAATAAATAAGATAAATTCTAACTAATCTTTCCTTGATCTTGAATTTCAAATTGAAAAAACTCACCAGGTTAGTAGTTTTTGATCCATGCATATGTTAATTCTAGGCATTACTCTAAGACCAATTTGGGGGGAGAAAAGAGAAGCACGGAGATATTGAAATTGTGTTTATCAACAACATCATAGGCTCTAAATGTGTATTAGAATAAGAACACATGCTCTTACTTGATTATAAAATAGGAAAACTACATAAATGTGTATTAGAATAAGAACACATGCTCTTACTTGATTATAAAATAGGAAAACTACAGTTCAGTAAGTAAAGAAATGTTATTAGTGTAATTTATTATAAGATGATAGTTTTATATGTTTATTTTGTTTTATTATTCTTTTTTAATAAACTCCATCTAACACGAGTAATGAAATCAGTGATGTTCAAGGGAAACAAATTGGAAAAAAGGGAACGTAAACCAAAAAATCATTTTGATGGGATGAATTTTGGTTTATGATTAGGTAACCAGATTATTTTTATATATTTCATTATAGCTGATGATGGTACCATCTCTTTGTTTTCATAGTTTCTTCTTTCAATTGCTTTCTTCTTCTTTTTTATATTAGTGAATTAATAGAATAATATTTCTCTGATTATTGGTGATTATGATTGAAGACCTTGCTATGAACAAGAGTTGAATTGTTTGAAACTTGAATTATTTCAATGGAATGATAGTTTTTGTAATTGATGATGATGATGGAATTGGAATTTCTGGCATATGTTCTATTGTATAATGCTTGTTATTTAAAAAAATGGAGAGTCTATCTGGGTTCTCCACTTTGGGTTTTCTTTCAATTGCAGATAATGGTTCTTTAATTCCATTGTGACAATTTTTTCATGTACAGGCTTGTGGGTGATAGGGGTCAACCTATTTTTAATATACTATCAATTTTTCCTTCTCATAAAGAAATGTATGTTTATCAGTTTTTTATGTACATTCATATTGGGTTGGGAAGGGCTTGTTGCTTATGGCTTGTTTGGGGGCTTTGTGGCTCTATACTGAGAATTCATCACTGGCTGGGGGAAACTAAAGCATAAAGGAAAATTGAAGGATTTTATTGGTAATGGAAGGATGATTGGAACCGCTGTTACAGTGCACGACTGCCAGTGTCATTCCCATGATACATGAACTGATTGTGAGACTGAAGTTGTAATACATGCTAGGAATCTTATGTGTGTTAGATGGTAAATAAAAGTGACAATTTATTGACAAGGCATGTCTAAATTCACTTTCAAACATTGAAAATCCATTAAAATACTATCGGCATTTGTGTTGATAAATTCTCTTTTGGTTTTCATTTTGACTTGGTCCTCATTAACTTCTTTGGGAGCTAGGGGTTTTAATATAATATTATGCCGTTTGAAGTTGAAAGAAATCTTATTGGTATGGCCATCATGTAAACTTTTCCCATCATATTCTTAGAATTAAAGATTTTCGAAAATTCTCGACAAGAATGAAGATTAATGCAGAATCATAGAAGAAGCAATCAGATCAGCCAAAAAACAAAACTGTTTTAAATTGACTATAAAAAATCAATCGGTTGTTTATGCGAATCAACCGATTGTTTTTATCAGCACTTTGCAAAAACACAGATCAAACAGTTTTAACAGTAGTGACGGATAGAGAGATTCAACACACAGAGTTTATATTGGTTCACTCTTAACCTGAGCTACATCCGGTCCCCAGAAACCCCTGGGTATTTCACTAAGTAATGAACCACAGATTACACAACACAAACACCAAAAAGGTGATCTTGAACCCTTCAAGAACACTCACCCTCTTTGAAACACAAACACTACAAGTCAGAACACCCTCTGACTGTAGACACCAGTATCTTACATTTTTACAAATATGAATTGAAACACAAGTAAGAACAGGAAGGATCACACCTAATACAAAATGAATACAACAAATCTTATTCCACTCTTAACCAATGTAGAGCCTTAAGCAATCTTGCAATCTTGGAAAACTTTTAATCTGTTTTTGTAATCTGATTTGTCTCTCATTTTAGATTAAAAACCAGTTATATAGCCTAAAAAATAGTTGTTTTAAACTTACAATCAGGGGCCAAAACAAATTTGAATTAAGGAAAAACAAATTTAACAGACTTAACCAATTTTGTTAATATTTTTAAAAAACAATTGATTGAAAGCACGATTCAACCGATTGAATTGGCTTTGACTGTGAGGTCAACTAATTTCAGCTTTTTCAAATCCTTTCCAAAACCACCAAGTGTAAAACAACCGATTGAAACGAACAACAGGTTTTTTTCACTTACTTTGAAAAACACTTTTCTTTAGAAAGAACTTGATTGATTCAGTTGTAGATTAAGCTAAGAGTGGATTGACAAATTATAATCTACCCAGAACCCATGCCCACAAGCAGCAACCTAGTCTTCAAGCGATCTTCATGGATTTGGAGACATCAAAGCTTCAAGTTTAACACATATTGCTAAGGCCTTCCTAGTATAATGTGTTGCTTCCATTGGCACAACATCACATAAAATCTCATCTTTATGCTTTCCTATAGCAAAAATTATGAGGAATTGTTTATTAACCATAATTCCACCCTCTTCACTAAGACATTGTAGTTTATAGGGCTTTGTATGAGAGATAATGGGTAATCCAAGCTTCTCCACTAGTCTTGTACTTGCCACATTAGCACAACTACTCCCATATATGATCATGGAACATAACTTGTTGTTGATAAGACATCAGGTATGAAAAATATTTTCTCTTTGAGTGTCACCAAAAGGTTTTTGAATAGTACCCAAAATTCGCCTTACCACCAATAAGTCACCTAAACCCTAAGTTGTATAGGAAGCTAGGGTTAGGGTTTGAGCCTTGTCGTCGAAGCCGTTACAAACCTTAACTTGTCATGAAAGTTAGGGTTTCTAGAGGGTATCCCTTGTGCCTCTAGATTTCTAGTTTTAGGATTTTCATTCTATGTTATTTTGTGACCCAAAATACAAGGTCAAAGGAAAATCCCTAATCTACTATTTATATAAGGCTTTTGATTTAAATATTTGTTGTCTGAGTCTCTGCTTTGAACCTTGTTTTGTGGTGGTTGTCTTTTTGTGGATGGTCCTCCATCATTAAGAAATGTCAAAAGGTTTGATAAAAAAAAATCATCTATTTTCTTTTATTTTCGTGGTGCTTAACCAGAAGAATGACTCCTTTGGGTTAGGTTCATATTTGCATAATTTCCAAGAAAAAAAAGGAGATGAAAAGAAAAGTTCAACATTGCAATATCGAAAAAAAGAAAGGATAAAAAGAAATTTAGTGTTGCAGTCACCAATGCCAAAATTAATGTAGTCTTTATTACTATTTTTGCTTGCAATTTATGGTTTTATATATTTATTCACTCTAAAATAATACTCCTATTTTGCTATACCATTTATTTTATTTAGATATTTTTTTTAACAAGTTAAAAGAGTGTAAACAAATCACCCTTCCTCGCTATGTATTTATCAACTGAGCACTTTTTAAGATTTTAATTTATTTAGCAACGATAATGGCAGGACTAACTATTTGATAAAAAGTATTTAATATATTTTCTAAGATATAAATTTGTATTTTTTTTATACAGGTTTTGAAACCTATAATATTTTATGAAAGTTTTAAAATTCATAATATTTTATGGAAATCCTTAAATCCATGATATTTTACGAAGGGTTTGAGATCCTTAATATTTAACGAAAGTTCTTAAACTCATGATATTTAACGGTAGTTTGAAACCTTTGTTAAAAACTGACTTTTTCTGGAGTTTAAAAACATTTAAAAAAATTTAGACATAAGCGACTATCAAATATCGCTAGAAGTTCACTACCTTACATATTTTAAGTTTCATACATGAACCTTCGAACAAAATACTTTGAAAATTGTAAGACTCAATTAAAATGTCCTTCACCTTATTTAAATAGACGTATATGACGCTTAAAATATTGTATACTTTGCTTTAAGTGGTGTACCAAAAATATTGGGAGACACTATAATATAAAATAAAATAGAGATGAACAAAAGAGTAAAAGGAAGACAAATGATATGAGAATGAATATCTTTAATATTATTCTGTTGAGATCAAAACAAGTCTGAATATATACAAGCAATACACTTATTTTAGGTATAACTAAATAGAGAAATAATCAATCAAATAAATACTAGAATCATAACCGACAAAACAAAGTAAAGGTTATTCACCTCTATAAAGAGAAACAACTAATAATTAGAAAATACACAATTAATATTAGGATCCTAACATAACTCTGGTATCTGTATCCTTTAATATCCCCCCACAAGCTGGGGAGAAAATATTGATGAGACCCAGCTTGGAACAAATACTCTTAAAAGATTGGGGACTTAAAGCTTTGGTATAAATGTCAGCCAGTTGTTCTGTGGTGGAAATGGGAAGCAAATGGACGAGACCCTTCTTTAATTTTTCTCTAACAACGTGACAGTATATTTCTATATGTTTTGTATGCTCGTGAAACACTGGATTTGCTGCAATGTATCTTGTCGAGTCATTGTCACAATATAAAAGAGATGGTTGCTTAAAAGGAACTTTGAAATCTTGAAGAAGATAAGTTAACCATTGAATTTCACATGTAATCGTGGCCATTGCCCTGTATTCAGCTTCACAAGAACTCTTTGATATTGTTCCTTGCTTCTTTGATTTCTAGGATATGAGAGAATTCCCAAGATACACACTAAAACCAGTCACTGATTGTCTTGAATCATTGCAGGTGCCCCCAATCACTATCACAAAAGGCTTTGAGATGAGCAGAAGTGTTGGAAGAGAAAAATAAACCAAGACTTGGAGCTCCTTTAATATATCTGAGAATTTTAATCGTTGCAGTATAGTGAGCATTTGTAGGCTTAGCAAGAAACTGAGAAAGTTGTTGCACAGAAAATGTTATGTCAGGTCGGGTATTAGTGAGATACAAAAGCCTTCCAATCAATCTTCTGTAGGCTTGAATATTTGTGAAAGGAACACTTCCAATAGACGAAAATTTTTCATGATTATCAATAGGAGTGGATGCAGGTCTACAGGCTAAAAGACTTGCATCTGTTAACAGTTCCAATGCATATTTCCTTTGATTCACCATTATTCCTTTCTTACTTCTTGCTACTTCTAGACCAAGAAAATATCATAAATCCCCAAGATCTTTAATCTTGAATGTCTGATTCAAGGCTTATTTAATTCGAGCAATATCTTCTTTATCATTTCCTGCCTTATATCATCCACATACACCAATAATGTTAAGATTCTTTGGAAGAATTAATGAACTAGGAATGATCATTCATAGATTGAGTATATCCCATAGAAAGAAAAAATGATGACAGTTTGGCAAACCACTCTCTGTTGGCTTGCTTAAGGCCATATAAAGCCTTTTTTAGTTTACAAACTTTTCCTGGTGGAATAGAAGTCAATCCAGGAGGAGCACCCATGTATACATCTTCTTTCAAATCTCCATGTAAAAAGGCATTGTTTTTGTCTAATTGTTTCAATTCCCAATTATAGATAGAAGCTAGAGAAAGAAGCAACCTTATGGTGGTCATCTTCGCTACTAGAGAGAAAGTATCAAGGTAGTCAATGCCTTCTGTTTGTGTGTATCTCTTTGCCACTAACCTTGCTTTATACCTTTCAATTGTCCCATCGACCTTATATTTTATTTTGAATACCCATTTGCAACCTATGGCAGCTTTTTCCTTAGGTAGAAGAGCAGTCTGCCAAGTTTGATTTGACTCTAAAGTAGATATCTCACATTGCATAGCTTTTCTCCAACAGTCATGTTTCACAACTTCAGAATAAGTATTTGGCTCAACATGTGAAGAAAGAGACATAACAAAAGATTTGTAAGAAGGTGACAAATTGTTATAAGACAAAACAGAATTCAAAGGATATTTAACTCTTAAAGATATATTGGAAACATTAAGATTACAATGATAATCCTTTAAATACTCAAGTGGTTTTTTTATTCTTGTACTCATTCGGACAGATTGATCTGATTCAGAATTTTTTTCTATGTCATGATCTTCATTGAGGTTTTGGTCTATATGGAAACAATCTTCTTCTGAAACCTCAATGTGTGACTCACAGTTATTGTCACTGTTATTTTCAACATTATCACAAGGTGGAAGAATGGTTTGTGATGGTTGACTCAAGACAGGTTGATCTTCAGTAAACTAAATTTGATCATAAATGTTAGGACTGTCAGTTTTATTGCTAGTATCTTGAACCCTTCGATAGGAAAAACATGTTCATAAAAGACGACATCCCTAGACACAAAAATTTCTCTTGATTGAATATTCAACAAAATATATCCTTTTCTCCCCCTTTTAAAACCAATAAAAACACATTTTGATGCTCTTGGATCAAATTTTCTTCTATTTGTTGACAAAGTGCTAGCATAACATAAAGAACCAAACACCTTTAATCCATTAAAACCTGCTTCAGTTTGGTAAAGCATTTCATGAGGAGAAGAATAGTTTAAAACAAGGGTGGGAAACATGTTTATAATATGCGCAACATGTATAACAGAATATGACCAATAAATTTTAGGTAAATGAGATTGTATCATGAGAGCTCTTGCTACATTTAATAAATGACCATGTTTTCTTTCAACTGTACTATTTTGTTGTGGAGTATTGACACATGATGTTTGATGTACTATTCCTTTATTGACAAAGAAATTAGTCATGACAAATTCAATCCCATTATCACTTCTTATTATTTTTATTGCTGTCTCAAATTGTGTTTGAACAAAAACAACAAAATTTTCCAAAACCTTAACAACTTCAAATTTTTGTTTTAAAGGAAAAATCCATGTGTACCTCGAATAGTCATCAACTATGGTCAAGAAATATTTATGACCATGAATTGATGGTATTGAGTATGGTCCCCAAATATTTACATGAATCAAATCAAAACATTTTTTTTTTATTTAGATGTACTAATATGAAATGAAAGTCTTTTTTGCTTTGCAAAATGACAAACATCACAAACAAAAGATTTATTATATTTAACAAAAGAAAATTTATTCTTGATAACATCAATACATTTATTTGAAATATGACCTAATCGAAAATGCCAAAGGGTTTCTAGATCACTAACACTTACATTAACAATATTGATGGTGTGTGTATATTTGATGGGTTTGATTTGAAGTTTCTGGTAAGATAGGATGCTGAGTATATAAAGTGTATCTTGCATCTTAGCATAGCCAATCATCTCCCATGAATTCTTGTCCTGAATGTGACAATCATTAGAGTCAAAGGTAAGGACACAAGATAGTTTATCAATCAATTTTGCTACCGAAAGAAGATTAAAAGTGAAGCATGGAATATACAAAACATTGTCTATGACATGATTTTGATTGAGAAAAACACTTCCAGAATAATTGACAATGACTTGATTTCCATTTGGTACTTTGACATAAATAGGATTAATTTGATGATATGAAGTAAAATAAGTTAAGGATGAACAAGTGTGATCAGTAGCACCACTATCAATAATCCAAGAACGGAAGGAAAAAATAAAATTATTACCAGTTTGTGTAGACATGTTGGAAGGAATGATAGAGACTTGATTAGAAACATTGTCATTGGATTTGATCTGTTGCAAAAGAGCTAACAATGTTTGATAATGCTCAAGAGTAAAACCAATTTGTTGAGACTCCACTTCTGACTCTGAACCTTCATGATTTTGCTCATTATTAAGATTTGTATTCTGAAAAACTGCATTAGTATGACTATGATCATGGTTCTAATTTTTAAACTTGAAATGAGGTGGAAAACCATGCTTTTTATAGCATGTATCAATGGTATGCCCTGTCTTTCCACAATGACTGCAAATTTTGGGAGTATAATCTCTTCCATAGCTTCCTCTTCTGTATGCACCTCTGCCATAGGTTGTAGTATTGTTTTTATAACCACCTTTGCTAGTAGCAATCATTTCCTTGGATTGGTCACCAAAAATTTGCCTCTCTTGTTGTGTAACAAGAGAAGAAACACTATTCAAGGATGACAGAGGATCCATCAAAAGAATTTGAGTTTTCACAATCAAATAATTATCATTTAGCCCCCTAAGAAATTTAATAATCTGGTCTTGTGCTTTATATTTAGAAACATCCATAAGAGCACCACAAGTGCATTTAGAGGCACATGAACAAATAGGTAGCGAGTGAAAAAGATCAAGTTCATCGCAAAGAATTTTTAGCTCAGTGAAATAGTTTGTAACAGTCAACTCACCTTGTTTAAAAGAGAAAATCATGTCCTGAATATCAGAAATACGAATCATGTCTCCTTGTGAGAACCTTTCCTTTAAATCATTCCATATGTCAAAGGCATTGTCCATACAGATGATGCTCTATGCGATGGATTGAGAAACCGCCTTGAGAATCCAGGAAACAACTAGCATATTGGCTCTCTGCCATGCTGGAAACAATGATTTGGTAGGATTGGGAGCTTCTATAGTTCCATCAACGAAACCTATTTTGTTCTTTGAAATTAGGCTCATTTTAAATGAACGAGACCAATGATGATAATTTGGTCCCTCAAGAATAACAAGGACAATGAGAAAGGAAGGATTATCTGATGAACTAACATGGTAAGGTGAAGAAAGATCTTGTGAGGGATCAACAACTTCACCCATGGATAAATGTAGCAACCAGAGCTCTAATCAGAGCTATGATACAATATTACAAAGTGAACTTTAAGTCTAACTCAACCCCATAAAACCGGCTCATAGGGTGAGGTTTTCACTCACTTATATACAATGAACTAACCTCATCTCTAGTCGACGTGGGATCTCCAACACACACCCCTCACACCGAGAGTGACAACTCATGCATGGGATAACATATTCTGGGTGGTCCGATAACGGCTTGATAGCGGGTGACACCATAGGCCCAACAAACACTCGCTAGGATAAACTTTAAATGGCTCTGATACCATAATATAAAATAGATCAGAGATGAACAAAAGAGTAAAAGAAAGACAAATGATTTGAGAATAAATATCTTTAATATTATTATATTGAGATCAAAACAAATCATAACTGACAAAACAAAATAAAAGTTATTTACCTCTATAAAGAAAAACAACTAATAATTAGAAAATACACGATTAATATTAGGATTTTTTATAACTCTGGTATCATATCCTTTAATACACTACCTTTTATATCGATTGAAACATTATATTTAAGCAACATCTTTTTGGATTTTTTTGTTGTTATGCTCATTATTGGTGATATTAAAGGTTGTCATTGATTTTCCTTAATACATTTGGTTAAAACTTTTATAACACAAGCATAAGTAACTAACTAATGGCATAAAATATTCATCGCTAATTTACTTTTATAATAACTTTTATGACAATGTTTTTCAGACATCTTATAATAATTTTGTTATAAAATGACATTGGTAATCATCCCAAACTTCTATTATCACAAAATTCGTTATTATTTATAACAAAGAAAATATCTTAAAAAATATTTTTTTAATGATTAATATATTTTAAACATTTGACTAAGCTAGTATTACGTTATGTAAACCGATTAGATCAATTTCAACATTAACGCAGTGTAAAATTACATTGGTATATATTGTGATTTGCGTATATATTGTGATTTGCGTTACTTTAAGTTAATTTTAATGTTTTAAAACGTATAAACAGTTATATATGTTAAATAATAAATAAGAGTATAAATGAATTAACATATGTTTTAATTAATATTTAAAAGCAACCCTTGACCAAATAGTAACGGAGTAGCTTGACTAAAAAATATTAATGAGTTATAATGCATAGTATTAAGTGTGTATACACTATTACAAGAAAATCATCAAATACAAACCAATTTTTAATTTTAGAGACCAAAATAATTAATTGCAATAGTAACTAAATTAGAGACCATTTAAAAAATAAAAAAGAATGATTTTTAAAGTTAAATAATTTCTAAATTGGTATCTAATTAGCTACCCAGGTTTTAACTACCAATTATTTAGTTTCTAAATTTGGTAGCAAAATCTTTGGTTGCTAATTAGATACCAATTTAGAAACCATCTAACAATAATAGAAACTAAAAATTTATTTAGTCCCTAAAATGGTCTCTAATTTAGTCACTATAGCAACTAATTATTTTTTGTCTCTAAAATTGGTTTCTATTTCATGATTTTATTATAGTGATATAATTTATTCTAGTGATATAAGTAATGGGATGGTAAGAATGATGAAGACATAAGTTGATAAGAGTGAAAGCAGAGAAACATAGAGAATAAAGAGAAAAGATGAAGGTTTTGGCTATGGTGATGTTTGTTATGGGTTATGGTTTGGCCATAACAAGATTGAGTGAAGGTCAAATGCCTGCTAGCTGTGATGAGTATAATCCATTATTTTCACCATGTGTGCCTTATTTGATTAATCCAGAGTTTGGGATTCCAAGTCCAAGGTGTTGTGCTGGAGCTGCTCAAGTGTTTGGAAAAGCCAACAATCCTGCAGCTATTCAAAAACTTTGTACTTGTTTGGTTGCCAGTATGCCTAATTTGGGGTTTAAACCTCAGAAATTGATACAACTCCCAGTAGGCTGCAAGATTAAACTTTCATTCCCTATTGATAAGTGCATAAAGGGTTGAACTTAATGAACTGCTCATACCATACATTCACAGTTCAATGGATAAGTTTTGATTCATGTAAAACAAATAAATATTATGAAAGTGGTATCAACTCTTTGCAATCACTATTATTAGTCTACAACTTTTTATTTATTTACTTATGCATTTTGCGCGTATTAACCGTGTAGTATTTTGTATTGCTAAAAATAATTAAATAAAAGGAACTACTTACTTTATCTCAATCCATATATAAAATTAGACATAAGATAAAAAAAATATAACAATTAGCTCAAGATAAATGTTAAAGGATCTTAGAAACAAATAACCTTCTTCTTCTCTTCTCGGTCCCTCGAGCTCTCGCTACTATTTTGGGCTTTGGGCTACTAGATCTATTAGATTGAGTTTGGGCTAGTTCTTGATTGTTGGACATGGGCTTTCACTTGTCTGCTAGGTTGGGTTTAACTCTCGATTTTTGTGCTCAGAATAAAGTCATAATCAATTTGATCAATTATAAAATAAAATCACTCTACTTGCCTCTTGAGTAGATCACCTATTTATAGTGTTCACTTGTTGGGCTTTGACTTGATTAAGTTTTTACTTTTCGCACCTTGCAATTATTAAATATACTCTAAACGTTTTGGGCTTACTTATTGGGCTTTGGCACAATGTTTTCTTATTCCTCTATTTAATTATTTCAGTTTAGCTTTTATCATGCTGACGACCTCTCGACCTTTCGACCTCTTGACCTAATCAGTGCACTAGCTCCCAGGCATAAGGATTTTGAAAAAGACGAGATAAGGTTGGACCACCCCTGAAGTGGTTCATATTTATTTATTCTTTTTTGCTGATAAAAAAATGTAAAGATCCACTAGACGGTCTCACACTATAGGCACATATTAAACATTCTCTTTAGCACTAGATTTATAAGTGCGGCTATGGTAAATAACCGCCTTGTAAATAATTTTTTTAGTGCAATTTGTTTAGTGCTAATTCCCATATAAATTAACCTGTTCAATTATATATACCCAGTCAGACAAATACATAAATTCAGATAATCAAATATATATTGATCAAAATGTATTACAACTAATCAAATTATATATAAATCCTACACTATTGATCAACCATCCTAGAGTTATAAAATTTAGGAAATATTTGGACCAAGAATGTTTCACATATGCTACGGCTTCCGAACTCATTGGTGTTTCATCCGTGAAGAAATGCATTTCAAAATATGGTTGACATAAATTAGTTTTAAGATACATATATATTCAAGAATTATAAAAAATAATTTAACATATCATGTTACCTCTTTCCAATCACTTTTTAGGCCTAGTCTAACAATGATAATCATCCATTGCATAACGTAATAGCCACGCTCATAGCTTCATGGTTGTTTATTATTCTATAATTCAATAAAAAGTAAAAGTTAGTATATTAATAAACAATGAAAAGAGAAAGAAAAAAAATTACAAACCTTTAGTCTTATCCAGTTCAAATTTTGAAAATTTGAATTGGATCGACCTTTCAGGATGTTAATACAAAAAAACCTCGTTAGTAGATGGTTAATTAGCAACATACAGAGTTAAGTTTATAGTGTACTTACGTATCAATGATATTCTTAAGACTTGGGGATATCTTCTTGTGTAGGGAAAAAACCACACAGTAGTCTTATCAACCATTGATAAGACAGGTAACTACCAATGATGCTTATATCATCCATGAAAAGAGTTAGTAAATATTTAAAACATGAAATAGTAATAATTGACGACATATATATATATAATTAAACTTACTCATTAATATAAGGGCATAAATAAATTTGTTTTCCCTCTTTTTCCAGGGTGTTAGTGATGTATGATTGAGTCTCATTTGTCTTTGCTCCAGTGAGATTAGTATATGCAGGATCTAAGAATCCATACACATTTTCCTTCTCCTTAGTGAGACAGACTCCATGCAAAAACCTACAACGTATTAGTTAAATCATAATCAATAATAATTTAACATAAAGTAAATTGAAATATAGTAAAGATACTTACATCATAAAAAATTTAATTATATTTATATTGAGCTCATGATCCCCAGCTACAAATTCTAATAAATCTGTCATGTATATGTACAGTGATAGTTCAGTGTTTACTTGAAAAAATGTATAATCCCATGGAACTTCAAAAGGTTCTGGACCAATCTGTCTAGCAGCTACCGCTAAGGAAGCTATAGGATCGTCAACCAGAACCTCATGCTTCTTTTCTGGACTTGGTTTCCGACGAGGTTTCTACAAAATAAAGAACATTTGTATTAAATTAGATGTAATATATAAATATAAATTAATATAATGAAATGAAATTATTACCAGAGGTTTTGACATAATTCGAATGAGGTGTCTGGGCCAGGCAACGAATGTCTGAAATGCATCAGCCACTGTGGTTACCTCATCTGAAGGTAGTGGAACACGAGCATCATGTACTCGTACTTTCAACTGTTACCTTCGCCACATGAGGGGAGAGGGGAGCGTTATGTAAGGTGGTGGTCTCTTCATAGACTTTTCCAATGGCCACCACCTGAGGAAGCTTGCCGCCCCCTACCAATAGCTCACATTCCCTCGTCTGCCCAATGATATCCTCCCCTGATGTTGTAGGAGTCACACAACTCCACTTTGTTCTCTTGGGAGTGGACTAAAAAAGGGTTGAATAAGCTCAGCACAAACTTGTTGTGATAGAAACTCTTGTCGCAACTCTAGCCGCATCCGATCAATCTCCTTTCTCATCTCCTCCATTAATTCTTCACGTATCTTAGTCGTCATTTCTGCTTTGGTCTCTTCGGGGGAGGAGGATGAGTGTCGTTGTGAAACTCCAAAATATAGTTTAATTCCAAGAGCAATGGACAAAACTGAAAGAAATAGTGAGAACAAAATGCACGAAACTCACCAATTAGCAAGGTAGGATAGTCAAGACTAGGAAACACAAAACAAACCATGCGAAAATTAAGGAAAAACAAAAAAAGATTTTAAGCAAACAGTTTGTGTGCACTTACAAAAATATCAAACACTTTGTATACAGTAGCAACAACAAACCAATTGGATAAAATGATGCAAAATTGGAACTTTACAAGTGACATGCAAAGGGAATAAAACAAAGAG
This sequence comes from Phaseolus vulgaris, assembly GCF_000499845.2. NCBI lineage: Eukaryota > Viridiplantae > Streptophyta > Magnoliopsida > Fabales > Fabaceae > Phaseolus > Phaseolus vulgaris. The sequence continues at coordinate 10,206,226 of NC_023754.2, read as the reverse complement.
AACATTGAAATGCTCACAAAAACAGAATTAACAAGAATCACAATCTGAATTAACAAAAATAGCAAAAACATGCTTATCTGGACAAGTTGAGGTGCTGACAGTGTGTGATTGAATTTAAGCAAAACTAAACCGAAAAAACTTAAGATAAAACAAGAGAATGAAAACCAACACATATGAAACAGTGAAAACTAAAAAACATAATTTGAACCAATCAAATTAAAAAAACAACAAGACACAAGTGAATAACAAGGTTAAGCAGCGAAACTCACTAGAATTTGTTTGATGAGTATGACATTGAATTTAAACAATGGAAATGATGTGTAAACGGTTGAAAACAATTATAAATGGTGGAAGATGAAAAAAAAGGTAGAATGGAAGAAATTTGAAGGACATACAAGATTTAAGGAGAACAAACCAAACAAAACAGAGGTTGTGCAACAGATGGCAATGGAAGGTGTTTGATGAAGGTCTCAATGAAAATAAATGGTGGAAAATTGTTTGGATATGGTGGAAACAAATTATAATCGGTGAAAAATAATTATAAACGTTGGAAAGCAAAGAATTATGGAAAAACAACTACGAACAATCATGAATCGTGAAGAACAAGACTTGACAAAAAACAATTGTGAAAAGGAACTTAGCTTGGCCGATGGACCTTTGTTGTGCTCTGATCCACTTGATGCAGTGCAAGCTCTTAGTTGGAAGATTGAATGGAGAATGCAATGGAATGGAGTGAAGATGGAGGCATCGAACAAATGATAAGTGTTAGGTTTTGGAGGTTTGATGGTGCAATGAAGGGGAAAGAATATCAACCGAACCGCCTTGGTCTACCAAACTTTTGGTAATGGTAAATTTGTCAATTTCAATAGTTATGACCATAGGGTCATCATGGGCTAGATCGACAGTAGTGAAATCATTGTCTGTGAAGAGTGTTGGGGGTATCATCAGCCGGTCTTTGACTGTGGTCAAGTGGACTAACTGAATAACACTTAAATGTTTCTTGCTAGCGGAGCTTGAACACCATCTGCATGCAAATCCCCCATCGATCGTGTTTATTATCTCACGAATGCCTCTTCTTGAGCGCTCGCCCCGCTTTGGGATTTCACTCCTTCGTGCTTTTCTGTGCGTTGGTCATCCTCCTGATGATGTGACCGATCATCATCATGATAATGCCGAGGGTTCGATTCTCTCTATACCTGTTAGATCGACCAGACACAACAAATTATCAAGCCTAGGTATGGGATGCCTATACTTAATTGTAATGTTATTGATGGCCCTACAATCCGAACACATTCGCCATGTGCCATCCTTTTTAGGCACTAAGATGATAGGCATAGCACAAGGACTCATGCTATCTTGAACCCACCCTTTTTCAATCAAAGCCTCAACTTGTTGGCGAATTTCCTTGGTTTCACTTGGATTGGTCCTATATGCTGGACGGTTTGGTAAAGAAGAGCCCGATATCAAATCAATTTGGTGCTCAATCCCTCTCAAAGGTGGAAGTCCTTTTGGAGGATCTTGAAACACATCTTGAAACTCTTCTACCAAATTTTCCAAACAATGAGGACTATCAACAAGTGGTTCTATCTTAAGAGTTATAGAGATGGCTAAGAAAAGAGGATGATGAGCCACTATTTCCCTTTGAATCTCATGCCTAGACACAAGGAGTGTAGGCTTAGAACTCTTATCTTTTTTATCTTTTTCAATCTCCCTCTTTTTCTTCATTATGATTTGGTCCTCATGGAATTCTCTAGGAGAGAGAGATTTTAAAGTAACCTTGTGACCATGGAAATCAAAAGAAAGTTTGTTGGTAAAGCCATCATGAAAAACTTTTCTATCAAATTGCCAAGGCCTTCCCAAAAGAACATGAGTAGCTTCCATGGGTACAACATCACATAATACCTCATCTTTGTATTTTCCAATAGAGAAATGGATGAGGACTTGTTTATTCACAACAATTTCTCCTACTTCACTAAGCCATTAAAATTTGTAGGGCTTTGTATGAGAGATAGTAGGCAATCCAAGCTTATCTACTACTCTTGTACTAGCCACATTAGCACAACTACCCCCATCCACTATCAAAGAGCAAATGTTGTTTTGAATAAGACATCTTGTATGGAAAATATTTTCCCTTTGACTTTCATCAAAAGGTTGTGAAACTTGGCCAAGAAGTCTTCTCACAACTAACAAATCCCCTTCAAGTGGACTCTCACTCTCATCCTCACTAGACGCCCTAGATGGTGAAGAATGCCTAGGTGAATCCGAATCATGCTCACTCATAACAATGCTATTATGCCTAAACATATTCCTTTTAGAAGGACAATTAGCCGCAATGTGACCATAACCCATACACTTAAAGCACTTCTTACTAGACGATCTAGTTGGTGATTTAGGCCTAGAAGTAGATGGCTTAGGTTCCTTGGGTTTGAAAGAAGAATCTTTAGAAGGACATTTTGAAAAAGACTTTTTGTTCCTCCAAGAATTGTTGTAGTAACCATCATTGGGAGCATTTTTGAAAGAATTTTTCTTAGCAAGTTGGGCTTCCACCTTCATTGCAAGATTAACTAAAGAACCCAATGATGAATACTCTTGTAACTCAACAATATCTTGAATATCCTTCCTTAGACCACTCACAAACCTAGCAATCATAGCTTCCTCACTTTCCTCTAATTCAATTTTAAGCACAAGCGTTTCTAACTGATGGAAACCAAGTAGAGGATGCTCAAGCCCATGAAGCCCAAGCCCAACAAGGGGCCCAAGCTCAACGAATCACTAGGAGCATGGCAAGAGCTTTGGGACAAGAGTATCAAAAGATGGCTCTTCTTATTTCTATTATAGAGTAAGGGTGCAGATGTAATAAATAGGTGTGAAATTAGTAAGGGATGCTCGGGGGAGTGTAGATATGAGTTAGGAGGTGCCAAACTAAGAAGGAAAGTCACACTTCCTTCATGCACTAGTTGGCACCGAATTTGAGTGTCATTTAGGGGCACATTTGCATTTGATTAGCTTAGCATTTCAGCACCTTATAGGCTATAAATAAAGGTGTTGCCCTTGTACAAATCAGATTTGGAAATTAGAAGTAGAGAAACTATACTCAAGTTTAGAGAGAAATTGTGAGTCTTGTTGTCTTCTTCTTCCTTTGCCTTATCTTGTGTGCCAATGGTGAGCTTCAAGTGGCGACAACCTTTCACTTATCTTGGAACAAGGCTCCAAGTGGCGTGAATGCAATTCCAAGTCTCAAATACAGCAAGCTTCTCCATAAGTGTTCATTCTTTCATCTCTTGCAATTTCATTCGGTAGTTTCCAATGTTTAGTGTTCTTCATTCTTTTTCACCGATTAACTTTGTGTTTCCTAGCTTAGTTTTCAAATTATGTTCGGTACAGTAGCTATTCCTTTCAATTTCTGTTCGGTTTTCATTTGTTGTTCTTCAATTCTTGTTGTTTGATTCCATTTGACAATATATGGACTTCCATATGAGCTTCGGTCGGTGCAAAGTCTTGGTGAGTTCTTGAATTAGAACATTGATCCAATTCTAAGTAAAGTGCCAATTCATGACCAACTCAAGTTGCTCCTAAGAATGTCAAAGAATCATGTATTCTTGTTATTGCATTCACATCATGTGGTATCTAGAGTTTAGGTTTTGTGTTGCTTAATTTTTAAGTTGTGCTGCACTTTATGTTCAAGAGCTCTTTAATTCAAGTTGTTTACCATTCTGTTTTAGGCTGTATTTTGAGTTTCTTTGCTGTTTTTCTTTTGTTACACCAAGTGTTTGTGAAAAGGATTATGGCACTCATTCTTCATATGAGTTTGGCTGCTTTTTGGAACGGCATTCTCCTTCCTTAAGCTGACCTTAAGCTGACCTTAAGCTTCCCTTCACTTGTTGTTATATCTTGTGATATGTCTTTTAATTTTGTAATCATGTCAAGTTTTGTCTTAGTCATGTTATTCCATAATTGTCATTACTTCTTGTAGTACTTTTATTGCTTTGATTGTTTCTTGCTTTGGTTTACTCTCTGTTTTTGAAGTTTATTGCTTGATCCTTTGTGCATTTTCATTTTTAGATTTGAGTTCATGCTTGTATTTTCATTCTATACAAGTTCCTTTACACAATTTCCATTATGTCTTTGCTAGTTCATCATACTGTTTTTCATTCCTAAATAGAATACTCTGTTTTCTTACAAATGTGCTACTGTTTTCAATTTACTGCAATTAATTGGCTCCCTGGAAATTTGTGAAAATTTGTATTTACATTCTTCAAAGTGTTACAAAACCATAGCAAAAAGAAGTACTCAAAAATTCCAAGTACACAAAAAATGATAAATAAAATACGAAAAGTGTACAATTCTGCCGAAAAAAATACGATAATTGGGCAGCGATTTTGAAAAAATTATTTCTCTCAATTGGCTTACTGTTTTTAACTCATTCCAGTGCCATTATTGAGTTGAGACATTGAAGTTTCTGTGGTTAATTTTTCACATACCAGTTCGCTTTCAATCATTCCATTTAAATCTGTAAACATAGCACAGTTGCATAAAAAAATTATTTTCCAGTAGCTTGTTTTTTTTTGTTTCTTAAATCTCTTCTAGTACTTTTCTTTAGGACTCTTTTGGTGTGCCTTCTTTATTCGTTGAGTTCCTTATTTTCTTGCTTGTCTTTCATTCATATTCTTTTCCAGTTTGTCATATATTGCTTTCTGTTTTGGTTTAGCTTTTCTTGCTTATACCTTTTCTTGCTTGTCTTTTTGTTCTTCTAAAGTTTTGTGGAGACTTGTTCTTAAGTGAGTGTGGTTTGCTTTGACATTTTTCATTTGAAGCTCCTCCATTCCACAAGAAAGGCTTGGTTGAGGACAAAATACTTTCTTGGAGTGGTTTGAGTACTTTCTTTTGGCATTTTCCAGCAACCTATATCTCACTTTATTTTGCTAACAAGTTTCTTTAATTGTTTGTTTCTGTTTTTGTACTTTTTGATCATTGCTAATTTTTCTAGTGGAGAATCCTCCAAACCTTGCTCACCTCAAAAGGCAGCTCTCTTTGAAGATTTAAAGAATGCTAAACAATCAAATGCTCAATATCTTGATGTGATAAGACAAATGGAGGCAAGGCTCCAAAGTTTGGAGTTAAGCCGTGAAGAAGTCCATCAAAACCGGGAGAGAAGACATCATCCTCCTCTTCGGCATTCCTCAAGGCATTCTCATTCTTCTCATGGATATTATGAAGACAATGCACGACCCAGGCACCATCACCATGAAGAGAGGCGCCAACATGTGGCTGGCCCTTATTCACCTAATGTAAAACTTCCTAGCTTTAGTGGTGAAAGTGATCCTAATGTGTACTTAGGATGGGAGGCTAAGGTTGAGCAAATTTTTTATGTAAATGGGGTTAGAGATGAGCATAGGGTTAGATTCGCATCTTTAGAATTCTTAGACTATGCCATGCAATGGTGATATCTCATGGACATTGACCTACACAAGAGACCGCCCGTGGTCTCTTGGAACGATTTGAAAGCTTGTTTACGCGCTAGATTCGTACCCCCACACTTTAGGAAAGACCTATTGTTGAAACTCCAACGGTTTCATCAAGGCACGCTAAGTGTGGATGATTACTTTAAACAACTAGACACGCTTTTAATTCGAGTTAATATGGATGAGAGTGAGGAAGCTAAGATAGCTAGGTTTGTGAGTGGCCTTCGAAGGGACATTCAAGACGTGGTAGAGTTGCAAGAATATTCTTCTTTGGAAAATGTGGTTCACCTTGCTAGTAAAATTGAAAATCAACTTGCAAGGAAAAATGCTTTCAAAAATTCTTCTAAGGATAACTACTACCACTCTTCTTGGAAAAATAAAAATAGTTCTTTTTCAAATATCCCTTCTAAGGACTCTACTTTCAAACCTAGAGATTCTAAGCCTTCCACTTCCACTTTTAGGCCCAAATCACCATCTAAAACGTCTAGTAAGAAGTGTTTTAAATGCTTAAGCTATGGACATATTGCTTCTAATTGTTCTTCTAAGCGAACTATGTATATGCATGATGGGGTAGATGGTAGTGAGCATGAGTCCGAATCTTCTAGACATTCCTCACCTTCTAGATCCCCAAGTGAGAGTGAGAGTGAGAGCCCACATGAGGGTGACCTATTAGTAATAAGACGCATGCTTGGACAAGTTTTAAAACCTTTTGATGAAACTCAAAGAGAAAATATTTTTCATTCAAGGTGTCTTATTAATGATAGGGTATGCTCTTTGATTGTGGATGGGGGGAGTTGTGCTAATGTGGCAAGCACAAGAGTGGTAGACAAACTTGGATTGCCTACCATCTCTCATGCCAAGCCCTACAAGTTACAATGGTTAAGTGAGGTGGGTGAGCTAGTGGTGAACAAACAAGTCCTCATTACATTTTCCATTGGTAAATATAAAGATGAGGTCTTGTGTGATGTTGTCCCAATGGAAGCTACTCATATTCTTTTAGGTAGGCCATGGCAATGTGATAGAAAAGTTTTTCATGATGGCTTTACCAACAAAATTTCTTTTAACTTCCATGGGCACAAAGTCATTCTTAAGTCTCTTTCTCCAAAGGAAGTGCATGAGGACCAAGTCAAAATGAGAGAAAAGAGAGAGAAAGAAAATGATAAAAAAAGTTCCAAGAGAAGCCTTCTCATGTCTACCCAACAAGTTAAAAAGGTAATAGTTACTCAAAAGCCTATTTTTTTAGCTATTCCTAGAACTATTGAATGTGAGTCGGCTAAGGATAGTCCCACATGTTTGGACAATTTGGTAAAGGAATATGAAGATGTGTTTCAAGATCCTCCTAAAGGCTTACCACCTCTAAGAGGGATTGAACACCAAATAGACTTCATGCCCGGGGTTTCTTTACCAAATCGCCCTGCATATAGGACCAATCCCCAAGAGGCCAAAGAAATTCAACACCAAGTTGAGGAACTATTAGCTAAGGGGTGGGTACAAGATAGCATGAGTCCATGTGCTATGCCTGTCATACTTGTTCCAAAAAAAGATGGGACATGGAGGATGTGTACGAATTGTCGCGCTATAAATAACATTACCATCAAATATAGGCATCCCATTCCTAGGTTAGATGACTTGTTGGATGAATTACATGGGTCTAAAATATTTTCCAAAATTGATCTTAAGAGTGGTTACAATCAAATTCGAATTAAACATGGTGATGAATGGAAAACCGCTTTTAAGACCAAATTTGGTCTATATGATTGGTTGGTCATGCCTTTTGGCTTGACTAATGCTCCTAGTACCTTCATGCGACTCATGCATCATGTATTAAGAACATTCATTGGCAAGTTTGTTGTGGTTTACTTTGATGATATTCTTATATATAGCTTGTCTTTAGAAGATCATGAGTCACATGTTAGACAAGTATTAGAAACTCTTAGGAAGGAGAAATTATATGCTAATCATGTTAAATGTTTCTTTGCATTAGATCATATAGACTTCCTAGGGTTTGTGGTAAGTCATAAAGGGGTGCATGTAGATCAAACAAAAGTTGCAGCAATTCAACATTGGCCTACACCCACCAATGTCAATGAAGTACGAAGTTTTCATGGACTTGCTAGTTTTTATAGGCGGTTTGTGAAAGACTTTAGTAAAATTGCCGCACCTTTAAATGCCATAGTAAAAAAGGATGTGGTTTTTAAGTGGGGACAAGAGCAAGAAAACGCTTTTCAAACTTTGAAGGATAAATTAACTAAAGCCCCCATTCTAGCCCTTCCTAACTTTGCTAAGACATTTGAAATCGAATGTGATGCCTCTAATATAGGCATTGGGGTCGTTCTCCTTCAAGAAGGACACCCCATAGCTTATTTTAGTGAGAAACTCAAAGGGAGTCATCTCAATTACTCCACTTATGATAAAGAACTTTATGCTCTTGTTAGAGCTTTGCAAAATTGGCAACACTATCTTTTTCCAAAGGAATTTGTGATCCATAGTGATCATGAGTCCCTTAAATATTTGAAAAGCCAAAGCAAGCTTAATAAGAGACATCCTAAGTGGGTGGAGTTTATTGAGCAATTTCCTTATGTGATCAAACATAAACAAGGTAAGATTAATGTGGTTGCCGATGCTCTTTCAAGAAGATATACCTTGTTAAATGTTTTGAATGTTCAATATTTAGGATTTGATCACATAAAGGAACTTTATCATAATGACTTAGATTTCTCTCTAATCTATCAAGAGTGTTCCAAGGGAGGTCACAAAGACTTTTTCTTACATAATGGTTTTCTTTTCAAAGGAAAAAGACTTTGTGTTCCCCAAGGATCCATAAGAAAATCTCTTGTTAGAGAGGCTCGTGAGGGTGGGCTTATGGGACATTTTGGGGTAGCTAAGACTTTAGAAACATTGCATGAACATTTCTTTTGGCCTCACATGCGCAAATCCGTACATACCTCCTGTGATAAATGTATAGCATGTAGGAAGGCTAAATCTAAGGTCCAACCCCATGGTTTATATACCCCTCTTCCTATCCTTACAATGCCTTGGGTTGATATTTCTATGGATTTTATCTTAGGACTGCCCAAGACATTGAAGGGTAAGGATTCCATCTTTGTGGTAGTGGACCGTTTTTCTAAAATGGCTCATTTTATTCCATGCCACAAAGTGGATGATGCATGCCATATTGCAAATCTCTTCTTCAAGGAAGTTGTTCGTTTACATGGACTTCCTAGAAGTATAGTATCCGATAGGGATTCTAAGTTCTTAAGTCACTTTTGGAGGACCTTATGGGGGAAACTTGGCACCAAACTTCTGTTTTCTACTACTTGCCACCCTCAAACTCATGGTCAAACTGAAGTGGTTAATAGAACTTTGGGTCAATTATTGCGATGCTTTATTTCCGAGAATCCAAGGGCTTGGGAGGATTTACTACCTCATGTTGAGTTTGCTTATAATAGGGTAGTAAATTCCACCACTAACCATTCTCCTTTTGAGGTTGTTTATGGGTTTAATCCCCTCACACCTCTAGATCTTCTTCCCATTCCTGTACTTGATGAGGTTCTATGCAAAGACGGTTTTGAAAAGGCTTCTTTTATTAAGGATTTGCATAACCGCATCAAGTTACAAATTGAGAAGAAATTTGGTAAGTATGCTGACACTGCCAACCAAAGGAGAAAGGCATTAATCTTTGAGCCCGGCGATTGGGTTTGGCTTCATTTGAGAAAGGATAGATTTCCTTCTTTAAGGAAGTCCAAACTTATGCCTCGTGGTGATGGCCCTTTCCAAGTCATCAAGAGGATTAATGATAATGCACATGAGTTAGATATGCCTACTACTTATCTTGGTAGTAATTCTTTCAATGTTACTGATCTCACTCCTTTTGATGCAGGTTTCCCAAATTCGTGGACGAATTCTCTCCAACTCGGGGAGTATGATGGAAACCAAGTAGAGGATGCTCAAGCCCATGAAGCCCAAGCCCAACAAGGGGCCCAAGCTCAACGAATCACTAGGAGCATGGCAAGAGCTTTGGGACAAGAGTATCAAAAGATGGCTCTTCTTATTTCTATTATAGAGTAGGGGTGCGGATGTAATAAATAGGTGTGAAATTAGTAAGGGATGCTAGGGGGAGTGTAGATATGAGTTAGGAGGTGCCAAACTAGGAAGGAAAGTCACACTTCCTTCATGCACTAGTTGGCGCCGAATTTGAGTGTCATTTAGGGGCACATTTGCATTTGATTAGCTTAGCATTTCAGCACCTTATAGGCTATAAATAAAGGTTCTGCCCTTGTACAAATCAGATTTGGAAATTAGAAGTAGAGAAACTATACTCAAGTTTAGAGAGAAATTGTGAGTCTTGTTGTCTTCTTCTTCCTTTGCCTTATCTTGTGTGCCAATGGTGAGCTTCAAGTGGCGGCAACCTTTCACTTATCTTGGAACAAGGCTCCAAGTGGCATGAATGCAATTCCAAGTCTCAAATACAGCAAGCTTCACTCCATAAGAGTTCATTCTTTCATCTCTTGCAATTTCATTCGGTAGTTTCCAATGTTTAGTGTTCTTCATTCTTTTTCACCGATTAACTTTGTGTTTCCTAGCTTAGTTTTCAAATTCTGTTCGGTACAGTAGCTATTCCTTTCAATTTCTGTTCGGTTTTCATTTGTTGTTCTTCAATTCTTGTTGTTTGATTCCATTTGACAATATATGGACTTCCATATGAGCTTCGGTCGGTGCAAAGTCTTGGTGAGTTCTTGAATTAGAACATTGATCCAATTCTAAGTAAAGTGCCAATTCATGACCAACTCAAGTTGCTCCTAAGAATGTCAAAGAATCATGTATTCTTGTTATTGCATTCACATCACTAACTCTTTATAATATTCATCCACATTTAGCGTGCCTTGTTGAAACCGTTAGAGTCTCAACATGAGGTCTTTCCTAAAATATGGGGGCACAAACCTAGCGCGCATTTGATCTTTTAAAGAGTTCCAAGAGTCCACGGGAGGACCCTTGTGATAGATAATGTCCTTTACAACACCATGCCACCATTTCATGGCATAATCACTAAACTCTAAGGTGGTTAGCTTAAGCTTGTGTTCATCTTGGATCTCATGGATCTCAAATATTTGCTCACACTTAGCTTCCCAATCTAAATACACATTAGGATCACTAGAGCCATTAAAACAAGGAAGCTTGACCGAAGGTAGCCTAGCCTTTGCATCTTGGTAGAAGCCATTGCCATGGTGATGTCTCTCCCCTTGGTTGTGATGCCTATGGCCATGGTATTGGGGTGGAGTTCGCCTTCTCCTATGGTCCTCTTCACGGCCAAAATCATTTGAAGAACCTCTTGAAGAAGGTCTATGAGAATGATGCCCATCATGGATAGAGGGAGATGGCCTAGCTTGTTGCACCTCCATCTTTTGCAATTTCTCTTCCAAACGCCTAATGGTGCGTTAAGCTTCATGCAATTCACCAAGGACCGAAGCTTTGGAAGGAGATTGCTGCTTGTAGGATGCATCACTTGAATAGCCAGCCATTTGCAAATGAAAACAGCAAACACACAAAAACAGCAAACAAGTCAAGAAACAAAGTTAGCAAAAAAAAATGAATTTGGCAATCCAAATTGCCGAAGTGAATTTGGTCAGAAAAAGAGGTCACTCTCAAAGAAATAATGTCCTGCACCAATCTGATCTTGAGGTCTTGGAATCCTCAAATGAAAGATGTCAAAGCAAGGCACACCAATCTCAAAGCCAACCACAACAAAACCAATGAAGCAATAAAGACAAACAAGAAAAAGTATAAGCAATGAAAGGCTAGAACAAAAGGAATACTAGATGTTTGACAAACTCAAAGATTAATGAACAAAAGACAAGCAAGAAAAATAAGGAACTCAATGAGAAAGTAGGCACACAAAAGAATACTTAAAGAAAAGCACTAGAGTAGATGAAGAAAACAAAAATTAGCTAATGGAAAAATATTTTTATGCAAACTGTGCTTGATGTTCACTGATTTAACTGGAATGATATAAAGCGAACTGGATTATGAAATTTTAACCACACAAACTTCAAGATCTTAGCTAAAAAATGGCACTGGAATCACTTAAAAATAGTAAGCCAATTAATTGAGATAAAGTTTTCAAAATCGTTGCCAGATTACCGTATTTTTTTCGGCAGAATTGTACACTTTTTGTATTTTATTTATCATTTTTTGTGTACTTTGAATTTTTGAGTACTTCTTTTTTCTATTATTTTCTAACACTTTGAAGAACACAAATCCAGAATTTCAGAATTTTCCAGTGAGTAAATAAATTGTAATAAGGAAAAACAGTAAGCACGTTTTCAGAAAATAGAGGAATCCTAATAGGAATGAAAAACAGAATTATGAACTAGCAAAGACATAATGGAAAATGATGTATAGGAACTTGTATATGTCCAGAATACAAGCATGAACTCAATCTAAAACAGAAAATGCACAAAGGATCAAGTATGAAACTCAGAAAAATATATGACACTAAAGCAAGAAACAACAAATTCAATAAAAGTACTACAAGAAGTGATGACAATTATGGAAAAACAAGACTTAAGACAAAACTTGTATGGATTCAAAAAGGAAAATACTCAAACATATGATAGGCAAAATAAAGAAAACAGCAAGAAAACTCAAATAAGCCTAAAACAGAACTGTAAATTGCAAGAAATTAAAGAGCTCTTGAAATTAAAGTGCAACACAACTCAAAATTTAAACAAGAACACACCTAAACTCATGATACCACATAAGATTCCAATAGCACAATTTGAATGATTCTTGACATTCTTAGGAATCATCTTGAGTTGGATATGAGATAGGCACATTAAGATAGAATTGGATCAATGTTCTATAATCAAGAACTCACCAAAACTAGTACCAAAACCCAAACTCATATGGAAGTTCCATGTATTGTCAAATTGAACCGATTAAATTGGAAGAAAAGGCAAATGCACCGAACAAAATGTGTAAAAACTGAATTGCACCGAACAAATAGCTAGAAAAGGAAGAAGAACCAAAGATGAACAGCAGAATTTAAAATGAACCGAAGCAAACCAAAGGAACTAGAATTGTCGAACAGAAAAATGAAAGAACAACAAGGTGAGACATGAACATAAAAGAGAAGGAAGGAAGGAGAAGAGAAAGCTCATGAAGATGGAGGAATGGTTGGATGATCACGCCACTTAGAGGATGGTGACTCCAAGATGAGTGTGCAAGCCGCCACTTGAGGTAACCATAGAACTCTCAAGATAAGACTAAGTGAGGAAGACACAAAGCTCTCCAATTCTCTCAAAAATTAAGTATAGTTTCTCTAATCAAAATTCAGATCTGAAAAATACAAAGGCAGCACCTTAATTTATAGCCTAGAGGTGCTGAAATGCAAAGCTAAATAAATTCAAAATTCTCCCCAAATACAAATGAAAGTGGCGCCAACTATAGTCATGAGGAAGGTGTGACCTTCTCTCTCACTTTGGCACCTCCCTATTACTCCTACACCTATCTACTAACGCACACCCCCCCTAAGACTCCTAACTAAAGACCTAAAGATGCTTTAACAAAAGAGGTTTCGAATGTTTCCCTCTAAGCACCTTCAAACAAAGAAATTACAAAAAGAGAAAATAAACGTCCATTAGCTCCTAAAGCTTTGAACATGCTCCTTGTAAGCCTTTGAGGTGGGCTTTGACCTCCATGGGCGTCTTCTATTTGAGCCTCATCCTCTTCTTGCTCTTGATGATTGGCCTCCATGTCCACTTGAGCTTGATCTCCATCAATTAGGGTTTTTAACCTACTTTCTAGAAGCTATGCCTAAATGTGCGGTTTTGACCATGGTCAACACCCTACGTATCCCCTTTCCCTTGCCATTTCTACCCTTCACCCATCTTGTCCACCAAGGCACCCCTTCCTATAAATAGGGTGTCTTGCCTCATGTATTTTCAACTTGAATTTGAAGTAAAGAAACTCTACATGAGTGATTTTGTGAGACTTGTGAGCTCTCATGTTAAGTCTTATCTTGTGTGGGTAATATCTCAAGTGGCAGCTCTAGCATCACTCATCTTGGAGTCCTTATACTACAAGTGGCGTGACTTCATTTCTTCCATAAGCTCTCTTCATCCCTTCCTTTTGTTATTTTTATTTATTTATGCCTCATTCCATTCCATCTTCTAATCTTTAATTTTGTTTTTTTACTTTGTTCTTCTTCTTTAATTGTTCCTTGTCTCTAATTCAGCTGCATCATTTGTCACCTTATAATTTTCTTTTCTCTTTGTCCTTCTGAAGTGAACCTTCACACGTACTTAACCACATGGTTAAGTTCGTGTCCAATGAGAATCTTAGAATTCTCACATAATTGCTAAATCAAAAATATTAAACAAAGAGCAACCAATAAAATGTGCAATCCTAAAATCAACTCACATAAAGTTTAATTCAAGTACAAGTAACTTTCATATAGTTTAATTCACCGAATTCAATCTTTATTTCTAAATATTGGTATTAAGACTTCAAAGATATTCAAAAAATTTAATGTTTTTCAAAAAAATGTCAAAGATCTCTTGTTAAAATTTCTTATATTAATAGACCATTTAGTGGGTTAATTACAAGCTTTTAAAATTTAATTTATTCATTATATTGATAGAGGTGTTATTATTATTAATGGACATTATATTCTAAAGTACAAAGTTGACAATGTTTTCAAAATAAATCTTAAGTTGATTGGAATGAAGTTGAACAAAAAAAGACAATATGATTGTAAGAAAAAATATTATAATTTCTACATTAAACCTTAATGAATTCCAGTCATGTTTCATAATGCATGTGTCAAAAAAATGTGAGATAAGTAATAGTACATGAAGGTGCCACATATGTAAAAAGTCAAGAAAGCTTGTTCTTATAAAAAAATAATATGAGTTTTTCATAATGTAGCAAGAAGAGACAATTTCTTATGTTTAAAAAAAAAATATATACTCACATTATAAATCACCTAATTGGACTTGGCAAAATTTTTTGAAAAGAGGAGTTGTCAAAGTTTTAAAGTGCTTAAATAGAGTTTGACATAGTGTTCAAAGAATTGGTGGTAGGATAGTTTTACGTTGTTACACTTTTGTTTAAACACCCTGGAACTGTTTTGGAGTGGTTATGTTATTGGTCTAACTGTTAGAAGCCCCTGAATGTGTGATTCTGTTATAATTCATAAGAGGGTGTAATAGTTTTGGTTCTGTATACAGATTGTGATAGAAAAAATAGAGCTTGACATTTAATAGTTACGTCTTTATTTGCGTGAAAGAATTTGCCCATTGTGAATATTGCTTCTTTATTTGAAAAATTAAGGGAATATGATCTTTGTGAGAATAAATTAGTTATACAATAAATTAGTGAAAAAAAAGGCTTGACACTGAAAACTGCAATACAAAAAAGAAATATCAAGTGAGGAAGAACATGATGTTGATGGTTTAAAACTTTGGATGATTTTTGAAAAATGAGAACAACTATTTAAAACTTCTCATAAAGGAGGTACTTACATAAAAAAAAAAAATAACTTTGATGCTCATATGTTACCTGCTTTGGTTAGGAGTCAATAAGAATTGAGTGTTCAAACACAAGAATAAGGACATATTTGGTGACAAGAAAAGTGACAAGCATAACGGAACATTGATACATCTTCATCAAGTGGTTCTTCAAAAGGAGAAGAAAAAGTAAACTTGTGTCTCATGAATGAACTTCAATCATCCAACAATGTAAGAAATTCAGATTTCCAAGTTGATTTCAAGTTATGAACAACTTTGAGATGCATTTAATGAAATTCATGACGAGGGAAAAAGGTTGTATCCTACAAGGAATAGATTAAAGGTTTGAATAATGGACTTGAAAAGAAAGGAAGTGATTAAAAAGAATATTTAGATACTTCAAAATTAAATTTAAAAATTTATAACTGATTTCTAAAGTTGTTATTTATGAATGTGATATGTTCGTAAACAAAATATTTAGGACGGTATACTATTAATATGTCATAGTTTTTTAAAATTCAGAAATCATGAATGACGTGTTTTATACGAAATAAAGAAGACCCTAGAAAGATAAATTATATTTTCTACTTATATAATATATAAATTTATTCAACTATTATTATAATATAATAAATATATTCATTATAAAATTATTAGTTCTTTAAAATGACAGGAAACCTACAATGTTCAATTCATATTCATCATTATTAAAATTAAACATTAATTAAGTTGTTTTAATTTGTATTGTTGGATAGTAATGAGATGTTAAATAGATGACATAATATTTATTTTTTTACCACCATTATAATGGTCCAATATTCATATTCTTAATCATTTGTAGTGTGAACTTGACCGTGTTTATAATTCAAATTATTTTAATTTTTTATTCCACCTTGCCAGTCAGATTGGCGTTACCAGTTAATAAATATTTTAAGTTATTGTTGTTGCGTCAAAAAGCTATGAAGCTTGGACATTAGTGTGTTATTGTATGATACTTGTAAGACAGTGTGTTATTGTATGATACTTGTAAGACACTGTAAAGTGTCTTATTCAAAAAATATTTGTTAGATTTTTGATAATTTTATTACGGTTCTAGCATAATTTTAAATTAATTTTTTAAAAATTTAATTTTTTTTGTAAATTTTAATTATGATTATAAAACTAATAAATAAATTATTTTAAACTAATCATAAAAAATATTTTTCAGCTTTAAAAAATAATCGTATCTTTCTATCCGTCCGTGTGTATCAATGTTTACATGTCAAATATTAAATAATATTACAATCTCAATGTCAATCTTTGCAACTATTTAGCCGATACTATTGCGTCACTGTTGAGAGGAATTTTAATTGACGTTAACTACCTACTTTTTTGTAGTCACAATATGTTCCTAAAAATTATGTTGAACCCTAAATTAATTAATACTAACTATAAATCATAAAATGAATGTTGCAAACTAAAATCAACAATTCAAAAATATGAATGAGTGAAAACCAAATATAAAAAAGTATTGCTGATAAAAAAAATGGAAAAAAATATAAATTAAAGATAGAAATAAAAATGAAGGCATTCTATGGAAATTTAAATACATTTTTATTATGAGTGAGTAAATCTTAGTTCTAACCGTATCAGTCACCAAATATACAGAAGTGCATATTAAAGGAAAGCTTAATCCCACATGTATCAGGAAGGCTTACAAGTTTATCTTGTTGAAAGTTTAAACCGGGTCCAGCAACCCTAAGACAGTTACAAATATCTCTTATACCTTGACCATTGGCAACAGCCATGGCTCTTTTGAATGCATCTGATGCTGCATTACAACAATCTGAACTTGGACTAGGTTTGATATTAACCAAATAAACTCCACAGAAGCTAAGCATTTTTTCATCCCCATTGCATGTTGCAGGGATTTCAGAAGCAGTCAATGTTATCACTGCCAAACCATAGGCCATAACAAACATCACCACAGCCATACCTCTCTTCTCTCCCATCTTTATCTTCAATATCTATCTATGCCAACTTTCTTTTCAATGTCACTGTGATTTTTTAACCATTTCTACCATACCATTGCTTATATATAGACTTAAGTAACTTTGAATCCTTATACAATCTTTTTCAGTTATCTCTATAATAAGTGTTAAAATACGTTCACAAAAACAATTATTACAAAATATAACATTCAATTAGAATTAATTCCTGATAAAAAAAATCCTAATAATATTTAATAATATTGATAATATTTAATAATATTTAATAATATTTAATAATATTTATAATATTTAATAATATTTAATAACATTAATAATATTTAATAATTAATAATGTTTAATAACATTAATAATATTTAATAACATTAATAATGTTTAATAATATTTCATAATATTAATAATATTTAATAATATTAATAATATTTAATAATATTAATAACATTAATAATATTAATAACATTAATAATATTAATAATAATTAATAATATTAATAATATTAATAATATTTAAGACTATTAATAATATTTAATTATATTAATAATATTTTATAATATTAATAATATTTAATAATATTTAATAATATTAAAAATATTTAATAATATTAAAAATATTTAAAAATATTAATAATATATAATAATTTTAATAATATTTAATAATATTTAATAATGTTAATAATATATATATTAACTGCATCTAATCTCTAAAAAAAACCCAATTGTTTTGATTTTTTTTTCTCTTTTAAGAGTCCTTGTGAATAGAACTAAACCTTATTGTGTGATATTTACATAAAATTCCTCTGTCTCGTTCTTAAGTATGTCCCTGATGTTAGAATTAAATGCTTTAAACAAGAGGGGATAAATTGTTTAATGAAAGAGTTTTGAAAATTCTGAACAAGAATGAAGATTAATGAAGAATCACAGAATAAGCAATCAGATCAGCCAAGACAAAACAAAACGGTTTTAAATTGATTCCAGAAAATCAACCGATTATTTTTATAAGCAATTTATAAAAATACAATTCAAACAGTTTTAAGGAGTGAGGGATAGAGAGATAGAGAGATTCACACACAATGTTTATATTGTTTCACTCTTACATCCAATTCCCAGAAACCTTGGGTATTGCACTAAGTAATCAACCACAAATTACAAAACACAAACACCAAAGAGGTGATATTGAACCCTTCAAGAACACTCATCCTCTTTGATACACAAACGCTACAAGTTAGAACACCTTTGACGGTAAACACCAGTACCTTACAAGTTTTACAAGATGAATTACAAGTAAGAACAAGAAATATCACACCTGATACAAAAGGATTACATCAATTCCTTATTCCACTCTTAACTAAAGCAAAGCCTTAAGCAATATTGCAATCTTGAAAAACTTTAATCTTTTTGGTAATCTAATCTCTCTTAACTTCAGAGATGTAAACACCATTTATATATCCTAAAAAATAGTCATTTAAGACTTTTAATCAAGGGCCAAAACAGTTTAGAATCATGGAAAACAGATTTACCATACTTAACCAATTTTGTTAAGATTTTTTTAAAAATAATCAATTGAAAGCTCGATTCAACCGATTGAATTGGCATTGACTGTGAGGTTAGCCAATTTTAGCTTTTTCAAATCCTTTTCAAAACCATTAAGTGTAAAACAACTGATTGAAACGATAAATCAACATGTTGTTTTTTACTACTTTGAAAAACACTCTTCATTTGAAAGAACTTAATTGATTCAGTTTTGGATTAAGCTAAGAGTGGATTGACAAATTATAATCTACCCAGAACCCATGCATACAAGAAGCAACCCAGTCTTTTAAACAATCTTCATAGATTTGGAGACATTAAAGCTTTAAGTTCAATACCCAAGAGAGCTTAATTGATCCATGATTTATGTTTTGTTTTTCGTTTGTTTCGAGAGATATATTCATCAATTTTGATTCTTTTTCGATCGAGATATATGGATTCGTAGGTCTACGTATCTATATAGATCTTTTACATGGATTAACGAAAATGTGCAAAAGCTATATTTGCCTTTGCCATTCTATGAGTCTCTTCCTTTTTGCATATTGCATTGCCACTACCTTTGGCAACATCCGCTGATTCAGAACTTAATTTGAAAGCCATATTTCGACCTGGACGTTGTCAGGATGCTCCCAATAACCAACGAAAGACAAGTGTTTTTCCTTGTGCAGATCCTATTTCAACGGGAACTTGATGAGTTGATCCGCCTACGCGTCTTGCTTTTACTGCTATATCGGGAGTTACTCCACGTATTGCTTGACGTAAAACAGATGATGGATTTGTTTCTGTCTTTTGTTGAATATTTTTCATAGCTCGATAGAGAATTTGATAAGCCCATGATTTTTTTTATGTCTTTCAAAATACGGTTAACCAACATGTTAACTAATCGATTACGAT
Organism: Phaseolus vulgaris; assembly: GCF_000499845.2. Lineage (NCBI taxonomy): Eukaryota > Viridiplantae > Streptophyta > Magnoliopsida > Fabales > Fabaceae > Phaseolus > Phaseolus vulgaris. Next base: position 10,186,850 of record NC_023754.2, on the reverse strand, counting down.
AAATTGGATCAGATTTTGTGGTTTTTTCTTCTGCAGTACCTCGTCGTGACATGAGCATGAAAGGAGGAATCCATTTTTTAGATTTTTTACAAGGGCTAAAATAATTTATTTTGACTTTTTGGAACCATATTGTAGGGTGGATCTCGAAGGATATGAAAGATCTCCCAAAAATTCGCACATATGACTTTCAACGAATATGACTTTCCACAAAATTTTGTATGTATCTACAATATCTAGTATGAAATTCTGTTTACTGAATTGAAATTGAGTATTTGTTCCCCCTTTTCCTGTTAAGATTGGAAATCCTGTATTTTACATAGCCATACGATTGAGTCCTTAGGTTTCCAAAATAGTGTAAAGTGTTTTGAATCATTGCTATTTGACTTGGACCTATTCTAAAAAGGTCGAGGCATTTTGAATTATTTATTGACATGGAAAAAGTCAATATATATATATATATATATATATTTATATTGGTCGTTGTCCCATCCTAAATCTAGATTGCACTCTATGTGTAAAGGGCAAAACTTTGAATATGGAGACTGCGAGAGTCTTATGCCATTTTGCATTTACAGACCATATTTGAATTGACTTTCACATAGTTACACTAGTACAAAAAGGTAGATTAACGACGGTTAAAATCAACATTTAAAGACGGTTCCACAACCGTCGTTATTACGGGCGTCGTTAAAAGGTTTGGTTTTTCACGACGGTTCTAGAACCGTCGTTAAAACCCCTACTTATAACGACGGTTCTCCCATTAAAGGTGACTTTTTTATTTATTTATTTTTAAAAACTTATGAGCTTTTAAAGACGGTTCCCACGTCGTTGTAAATATCCGTTTTAAAGACGGTTCCAAGTTGAACCGTCGTTATATATCACTACAAGAAAAACTTGTTTTACCCATGGATAAATTACCCATGGATTTTGTTTTGGTATGTAAATGGGTTTTACCTACCAGAGATTTCGTAGGTAACGTTGTTAAATATGAAAAAAGAGAGAAAGCTGAAGTGCGGCACGTTACATACGAAGGTTAGTTGGTAGGAAATTTTTTAACGGTGGGTACCATGTTTAATTCATAGATAAAATGAAATATTTTAAAAAAATAAAAGAAAGTAATATTACGTTGAATTTGGTTTTTACAATAGTAAAACATTTCCTTCACGACTGAAACATTCTCACTAAAACACTCTTCCTTCCTTAGGTTTTCTTCAAAAATGTTAATGGAGGGTTTTCAAATTTAAATCCAAAACCGTGAGGATATGAGAAATCAAAATCCTAACACCTTCAAAATTTTGAAACGCCCAAACAACGAAACTTCGAAGTTCTCGTTCTTTCTCCATTTGGAAAATGTGTTCTCAATCTCTCTTTCGTTCCAAAATTGCAACCCTCCAACGAAAATTTATATCTTTTGCGAGGTCTAGTTACAAGAGGTTTCTTGTATACTTTGCTTGTTTACTGCTGATTAAAGATGCATTATTTGCTTCATATAACCTGGTTGTCTAGAGGATTTGATATTGAAGCAGTTGATCCTGATTACTATAAGAATTTGAAATGGATGTTGGAGGTGAGTTTCAATTTACAATATTTAAGACTTTATTGGTTATTTTTCATAGACAACATGCACACACTTAAGGGTCAGGCCATGTAGGATAAGACTGATTGTGGGTGGTGAGGGAGAGAAGTGTGAGCGACTTGGGGGAGGTGCGTGTGTTTTGGGAAGTCATGTATAAAATTGTGATTTCAAAAAATTTACCTAGGTTTGAGGCTAATCAATGGATATAATTGGATAAGATACAAACTTAAGTGACTAGGTATTATAAGAACCATATCGATATCTCTAATAAGCGCTTCGTTGAATATGCCTATATTAGTCCATTTGTATTCATGATATACTTGTTTTCTGTATGCATTTTACTGCTTAAAACCACCTAAACTTAACCATTTCATTTACTGTGTAAAAAGAACTAATACAAATTATTAATGTTAATCTACATGTGCAGTTGAGAAAACAAGATATTAAAGCTAGACTTTTGGTGAAGATCAAAGTTGGACCCAGAAAAACACGTGAGTATGTTTATATTATAATTTATTTATGTTGATAGTATTGATTAGGCTAAGAGTTAGGTACCGCTGGTTACACTACAAATTAATTTATTTATGAACTAAGTTTAATTTGTAGAGAAGTTCATTTCAATTTTTTTTTATATTTAGAGAATTGTTCGTGAGAGAACGTTATCTTTCTTTGGGGTCTTAAGTCATGAGTTTCATGTTTCAATTTAGAGAAAATAAAGTTGTACTTTTGTAGTTGTGTGATCAACTTCACCCACCAGCTAGTAGCAAACAAGGCTGAATATAGTAAAGATTCCTAAACTATAACACTAGGTGAGTGGATGAAAATGAAACTGTAACACTAAGTCTGTAACACTGAATATATGTTAATGAAGGCAATGATGTTAAAGAAAGAAAATGATCCCTTTCAGCCAAATCGTTTTAGCATTGTAGTAGAAAAGATTGAAATATATCAGAAGGCCTTATTATAATTTTTGATAAGTTGAACCTAACATTACAGGCATGTTGTCCATATTTTGCCTTGATTATTCCCTTTAATACATGATAAAGTCTTCTACCAGAAATAATCAGGTTAACTTAATGTGACCATATCTAGATCACTGCCGATGAGATTAAAAAAAGTCATGAAATGTATGCTATATATTATGCTCTTTTTTAGTTAAGAAAAATAACTAATGTCTTTTTTTACTGCAACATGCAACATGGCTTAATGCATTGATTTTACCACCTGAAACATTTTAGAGGACATGTTTCAAATGCATTTACATGTTTTGTTTTTGTCTTTTTTGTGATGTATTGGCATATTTTCACCAATTTAAAATAAAGTCCAAGAAGAATAGGATAATATTGGGTCACTTCTCAAATATATATTTTAGCTTGTTTGTGGGTAGCATCCCGAGTGTCTTCTAGTGTGTGATACTAATCTTTATAAATGTGACTGAATAGACACTTGGGTAATCCAAATACTCTTCAATGTCAAGATTAAAATTGAGTTCCTCATTTGAATATTCAACTTAGTTTTACCAGCTCAATACAAAATATTAAGAAATATAAGAATGAAACTAAACATGGACAAATAAATTATTTGAAACTAAAATATATCAAAAAAAATTGTTGGGTGTAATATTATCAACAACCCAGTTATTAATTTTCTTATTATCTTATAAAAAAATTAAATAAAAAATAGACATTTTCTATCTCAAAAATATAAAATATCTTAAATAATTAGCATATAAATCAAGGAAGAAAATTGGGGTTTAATGATGCTTTTTCTTATTATGAGATCATATTGCAAGCATAATAAGATTGATTCATTTATAAAAAATAGAAAAAACCCGTTTTTGTCTTTAACAACCAAAAGATAATAATAAACAACACCTTTGTGACTCACTCCATTCAAAAGCAGGAGTGACAGACACATAACTTTTCATGACTCATAACACCATCACGCCTTTTTAATTTAATTTACAAAATTTATCATACCCCTTTAATAATTGCTGTAATTAAATTTATCATATATATTTTACCCAATAAAAAATATTATTTTTTTGAATTATAGTTATATGTAAAGTACATTAAAAAATCAATGGATATGTAAATTCTAAAATGTAAAATTTTCTAAAACAACAAAACAGAATGCAGGAATCAAGTATCATGTCAATTCAAAAACATTTTAATGATTCTTTATTTACATTTTCTGTAAACAATAATAATTTGTGGTTCACAGTTAAATACCACAACATAAGGATGTACATCAAATCGTAAAAAATCCATCAGAACTAAAGACCTGATTAGCCTTTCTTTGTATATTGGAATTCAAATCTATAACCTTTTTAGGCCAACCTATAATAAATATATCGTAAATATATTTCTTTCAATTTTAGATGTCCTCTGGAATTAAGAGGAAATAGGGAAAATTATCAGAATTTAATTTACTATACATTAGAATTTGACAACTTATTGATAAGGAGATTTTCCTTTTCTCTATTTTGTGTTATGGAGTGAGGTACCTATTCTCTTAGGTTGTTGATTGTTGGGATCATTCTTCCCTTCCTTCCTTCTCATGTACGAAGTGTCATTCAACAACTATATGAACAAGTACTATCGCAACAAGAACCACCAAGGCAAAAGGAACCGCCCAGACAACAAGAACATGATGATACTAATTATGTAGACTGTTAGGATTATGTTTGTAGTTTTTTTGACTTTTTGAATTATGGATCTTTATTTATGTTTGAAGTTTTTTTTGGATTTTTATAAATATTTCAAGTGGACTTGAGTTTATCTTTCATGTGATGAGACTTCAATTATGTTATGTTTGAATTCGAAATTAAATGTGTGTTTTCTTTTCTTTTATGTTAGGTGTATTAGATGATGTTTGGTAATAAATTGTTCAATTAGTATATCTTGGATATATTAAATATATACAGGTGTTAAAAAAAACATTCATTTAAATACATAAATAGACATTTTGATGTATATAGAATTACATACGAATTTACCCATGGAATATAGTTGGTGGGTAATGTGTGTATAGATTTTATCTACGAACTAGTGGTCGTGGGTATTACCTACGGACTGGTGGTCGTGGGTATTACCTACGGACTGGTGGTCGTGGGTATTACCTACGGACTGGTGGTCGTGGGTATTACCTACGGACTGGTGGTCGTGGGTATTACCTACGGACTGGTGGTCGTGGGTATTACCTACGGACTGGTATTACCTACGAACTCATAGTCCGTAGGTAAATTACCGACGCCAGCATTACATACGAATTTCTGTCTGTGGGTAATGCTGATTTACCTACGGATTTCTGTTGTTACATATGGATTTCGTCTGTAGGTAAATCAGTTTTTTTTTGTAGTGTATAGTGTTTAAAAAAAAATTAATTGCTTTTTAAGAACTCTCGAACCTGCATAAAATTTTCAATTCCAGAAAATAAAAACATTTCAAATCATAATTTAAATATAAAAATTACATACAACAAATTATAACATTATACAAAAAAGTTTTGCTAATATATGAAATTTTTTTTCATTGTAATGATTTATCTATACTAAAGTGTTATACATGGTTACAAAATACTTTGTTGTTCTCACATACTCCAATGCTTCTAAATCTAGCGGGTGTTGGTCGTTGAAGAACTGTGACATTTGAAAATTTTTGAATTAGTGCATGAATAATAAATCTCAAATTTTAAGGTTTTTATTGTATTGAGGTATTACCTTATACCAACCTTTCTTAATTTCAGCTTGCAAAATAGTCAACATCCACTGCATAACATAATAACCGCACTCATAATTTTTAGGTTTCCTGTTGGACTGCATGTGAAAATAAATGTATTAAATGAAGGTGTGAAACACATTAAATTAAGTGAACAAATATACTTTAAATACCTTAAGGTACATCCAAGTGAGTTTTTGTGAATTTGAAGTTCTCCTCCCACACAACATATTATATCTAGAGTAAGCACTAAAATAATAAGATTTCATGTTAGAATACATAACATTATATTATATATAAGTAATAATAAATGTTAAATGAAACTGTCGTACCTATCTATAATGTTTTTAAAATAGGTAGGAGGTTTTTTATGCAAGGAGCAAAACCATGTAGCGGTATGATCTTGAACAGATATGATCAATAGTTGCCAATGATGCTTGTATAACAAATCAGTTAATTAGTTTCTCTTATTTCAATAATTTATTAAAACTTATTTAATAAATAAGAACTTACTCATGGATGTACGGAGCAAACTAAATGTGTTTTCCACCATTCTTTAAGGCAGTGGTGATGTATGTTTGTGTTTATGACTTCTTGTTTCCAATTGATTGAGTGATTTGAGGGTCTAAAAACCCATATATATTGTGTTTCCCCTCATCAAAGCATAATCCAGAAAGATACCTAAATTTCAATAAGTTAATTAGTACTAATATATTTAATAAATCAAAAGTATAAAGATTTTAAATTTTGAACTTACATCATCCATAATTGCAGAATTGTTATGTTAATCTTTTGATCTCCGGATGCAAGGTTCAGCAAATCAGACATGTGAACGTATAACGGTAGATTACTATGCCTTCAAAAAACATTGGCATCCCATGGAACCTCTAAGACGGTTGTATCTAAAGTTGTAGCAACTTCCACCAATGCCGCCAGAGGATCATCAATGGAGACTATTTTCTTCTTTCCCAGAGGCAGATTTCTCTTAGGTTCCTGCTACTCATCAAAACAAACAAATACTTAAATTAGTTAGAATGTAATATGTCTGATATATAATTCTAGTATTAGTGCAAAGATATACCATAAAGTCTATAGGTCTGACGAGATGTCTAGGCCAGGCAACGAAAGTATGTAATGCCTCTGCTATAATTGTGACCTCTGATGTCGGCACATGAACTGCAAGATCACCATAAAGGACCTTCTCCACCGTGACCTTCATGAAATTAGAAGGAAGAGGCACATTGTGTAACATTGTGACCCCTTCATAACACTTACCCAAGGCAACGAGTCGGGTCAAAGAATTACACTCAACATATAATTCGCATTGGCTAGTTGAGCCAAAGTCATCCCCTGATAGATCAACTGTCGAACAAGTCCCTTTAGTGCTGACTTTCTTAATAGGAGGTGGAGGTGGTTCATCTTCTACCATAGTAGGTGGTTGCTGTGAGAGTCCTAAACCCTCCCACCGCTTTTTGAACTCCATTTCCATTCGCGCACTAAACTCCTCCATGAAGCTTTCTTTAAGCTTTTGAGTTACCTCAGCCTTTAACTGCTCACGTAGTTGTAGTAAATACTCTTGGCTAGGTTCATTGGACAATTGTTCCTTGCTGTGTGATGGAGCTCCAAAGTATGACCGAATCCCAACCCCATATCTAGCTACACAAACACGTCCAGGGTGTTCAGGTCGTCCGAGAGCAACATTAAGAATATCATTGTGACCACATGGTTTAAAAGTCCCCTGTGTTGATTGCTCATTAAGAGAATCCTAAAACAAATGAAAAGAAATTGTCAAACTTCAACACATTGAATTTAAAATAACACATAGAAAACATATTTCTTACAATGCTTTCAACTGTTTGTTGTGTAGACTTAGAACTCCATGTCCCTAATGGGTTTATACGGGCACCCTTCCACATCTCATGTCGGAGAGGTGGGGATGGAGGTCTTAAAGAATCTACACTATTCATTTCCTCAATGGAAGTAGAACGTGCTTTAATCTTTTCTTCAAGCATCTTCTTCTCTAGCAACTTATAACCACCACGAGACAATAAGTGTGGGGTATCATTATGTGCCTGACTGACTTTTGCTTTGTTCCAAACCTCCTATCATAACACTCAAAATTTAGTAATACGTTAATATAAACTATATTCAAATATAAAAGTGATATTAACCTGCCATTTTTCAGATTGTCGAATATTCACAAACTGCTGCCAAGTTTCTTCATCAATGGATGCATATTTTGCACAAGGATTTTCTTCTTTCCTTTCCCCATATATATAATCTGTTATCAATTTGGATTTGAACTGACGAAACTTGACACCCACATCTGAAAGAACCTTCGCTTTCAAGGTTTCCACATTCGGGATCTTGTAATGCGTCTACATTGTTTGAAAGAATTAGTTCATAAACAAAAACAAAGTATAAAAGAACTTTAGATTGAGCAAAGTAAAAACAGTTACATACCAAAATATCTTGCCAAATCATGTTTTTCTCGTGGTCAGTCACGTGATCCCAGGACTGAGTTAAGATAGAGATCCTTTCACGAGACAGTACTCCGAGATAACTCCTATATTTCTTTACATATTGCCTAGTGGCCACACTAGTGCGGATATCAATAGACAAAGGTATTTTGTCATCTTTATTTATCTTCTTAAACATATTCTTTAATCTTGTAGGTCCTCTACCAGTTTTTGATCGAGAAACTTTATCATCTGTCATGTTTCTGTTATCAAACAAATATGATAAGCATCAAGAATATGAAATATAATTAGAATGAAATATATTGTAAAACTAAACATGAATCACATGTACATACAAATATATATTCCTTCATCATGATCATTTCGAGTTGCATGTACTACATCAGCAACATCCTCGTACTCTTTATTGATGGTCGTTCTTGTAAGTGATTCAATCTCACAAACGTCATTGTTTGTATCTTCTGGGTCATTATGTTGTTTTTTTTCCATGTAGCACAACAGACCACTGGTCAGACGTAGGATCTTGGATATAGAAAACTTGGGAAGCTTGATGTGCCATTATAAATGGTTCGTCATGATAACCTATCTTTCGAAAGTCAACCAAAGTCATTCCTGATTCATCAACTTTGACACCAGTCTTATTGTCAACCCACTTGCATTTGAAAACAGGTACAGTAAACTTGGTATAATTAACTTCCCAAATCTATACTATGACACCATAATAAGGCATTGATCCCACAACAGGATTTTGATCATTTGCAGTTGAAAACTGCATAGACTCTGCCTCCAAGGTGACTTCGCTATTTTGCACTGTACTCCTATCATCTCGAGACTTTGTGTAAAACAAACAACCATTTACTTCATAGCCAGAACAACATAAAACATCAAATTTGAGACCGTTTGCAAGCCATGTTAATGTTTCAGATGCTGATGGATCATTCATTATTTGTTGCTTAAACCATGACATGAAAGTTTTGTTATGCTCAATTAACACCCATTTTTCTGATTGTCTTGGATTTTTATATTTGACAATGTCTTTGTGTGTATCTAAGTATGGTAACACCTCATCAGTGTTATTCAAGATATACAAGTGTGCTTGCAGAACCTCTTCTCTAGATTTTCTTATGACATGTACACCTTTTGAAGATCTACTTATGAATCTACGAGAGTGCCAACCTTTTTCAGGAACTCCTATACATTTGGCTGTTGACATGTACTCGGAACAAAACTCAATAGATTTTTCTGAAATGTATCTTTCAATAATGGAAGCTTCCGGACGACATTGATTCTTCACATATCCCTTCAAAATCTTCATGTATCGTTCAACTGGATACATCCATCGCATATAAACTGGTCCACACAATCTGATTTCTCTTACAAGATGAACAACCAAGTGTACCATAATATTAAAAAAAGATGGAGGAAAAAACATCTCGAAATGACACAAGATAACAATTATTTCTTCTTCAAGTTCATCCAACTTCTGAGAGTCAATCTCTTTACTACATATGGAATTGAAAAAAGAGCATAGTCAAGTGAATGTATGCGTAACATTTTTTGGCAAGATTCCACGAATAGCCACGGGTAGTAATTGTTGCATTAGAACGTAACAATCATGTCACTTTAAGCCAATTAGTTTCAAATCATTCATAGATACAAGACTCTTCACATTTGAAGAGTAGCCTTGTGTTACCTTAACACCTTTAAGACATTCACAAAAACTTGTTTTTTGTTTCTTTGACAAAGTGTAACACGCTGCAGGCAAGTATGTACGTTTACCAACTTCTCTCGGTGCCAACTCCTCTCGTATATTCATCTCAATCAAATCCAGACGTGCATTCACACCATCCTTTGTTTTTCCTTTAATGTTCAGAAGTGTTCCTATTAGACTGTCACACACATTCTTTTCTACGTGCATTACATCTAGACAATGTCTGACATCTAACTTACACCAATACGGAAGATAAAAAAAGATTGATCTCTTCTTCCATATTTCATTCACAGTTTGCTTCTTCTTCATTTTTCCAAAAGTCACATTAACATTTTTTATTTTTTCATAAATTTCAACACCACTTAAGGGAGTGGGACAAACGTCATGTTCTTGGTATCCGTTAAAAGCTTTTTTCAATCTACGATACGGATGATATTTCTTTAGAAATCTACGATGCCCAAGATACACGGTTTTTCTTCCATGTTTCAACTGCTCATAAGATGTCTCGTCTTGACATATTGGACATGCTCTATGGCCTTTCACACTATAACCTGACAAGTTCCCATATGCAGGGAAGTCATTGATAGTACAAAACAACATCGCATGCAATCGGAAAGATTCATTCTTAAACGCGTCAAACACATCAACCCCTTCATTCCACAATAATTTCAAATCTTCAATCAATGGATTAAGATAAACATCTATGTCATTCCCAGGTTGTTTTGGACCAGAGATCATCATAGATAACATCATGTATTTGCACTTCATACACAAAGCAGGAGGTAAGTTGTAAATCACTAACAAAACGGGCCATGAACTATAATTACTACTTAAATTTCCAAAGGGATTCATTCCATCAGTTGCCAATCCAAATCTTAAGTTTCTTGATTCTTTTCCAAATTCAGGAAATTCTTTATCAATATTCTTCCACTGCAAAGAATCAGCAGGATGACGAAGTAATCCATCACATTTTCTATTATCTACATGCCACCTAAGGTTTTTAGCGTCATTTGCATTTGCAAACAAACGCTTAAGCCTTGGAATTATTGGAAGGTACCAAACAACCTTAGCAGGAGGACCTTCCTTTGTCAATTCATCAATTTCATCATTCTGGCCAACCTTAATCTTATAACATGACAAACCACACCTAGGACATCTTCTTAAATCTTCATACTCATTTCTGTATAAAATACAATCGTTAGGACATGAATGTATTTTTCTATACTCCATACCCATTGGACAAAGTATTTTTTTCGCCTCATAATTTTGATTGGGCAAGGTATTTCCTTATGGAAGCATGTCCTTAAGCAATTGAAGCAATTATGTAAAACTTTTGTCGGTCCATCCATTCATTGCCTTCAAATTCATCAACCTTCTGTGTGAAGTTAGTTGAACCAGGATACAAAGGAGTCTCTGCATCATTAGACATATTTTCAAAAACTGCATTAGCAAATGATTCTGCTCCCACATCACGAATCATGTCTTCTAATCTATCATCCATTGAGAAATGAACTTCCTCTGAACCTCCGTGCACACTTGGCAAGTCTAACAATTCACCATGCCACGTCCATGTTGTATAATTTTTCAAAAATCCATCACACAAAAGATGTTCTCTAATTTCATAAACAGCCAACATCCTTCCATTTAAACAATTGATACAAGGGCACCTTATCCTTACTCCATTCTTATAACTAACGACATTATGTTCTGCGAATTGTATGAACTCTTCCACCCCTTTTTCGTAAGTATCACTTATTCGTGGTGTATTAATCCAACTCCGATCCATAGAACTGCTAAACTAAGAACCAGTGGGGACTCAGAACCAATGCATTCAATATGTAATCATTAAAAAACAAATCAAAATTGCCGAAGGTCGGACACCTCCGGACTCAGAACCAGTGCGTTAAATATGTCAAAACAATATATAACCATTAAAAAATAAATCTAAATTGCCGGAGAGGTCGAATACCTCCGGACTCAGAACCAATGCATTCAATATCTCAAAACACCATATAATCATTAAAAGTTAAATCACAATTGCCGAAGGTCGGACACCTTCGGACTCAGAATCAATTCGTTCAATATATAGAATCAATACAGAAATAATGCAATACTAACCTCAAAAGGGGCATAGTCGCTCTCGGAGGGCACGAATGGATTTGCGTCGGAGCAGGCGGAACGTGGTCGCAGTTCGGCCGTTTGGTACGCGCGAGTGTTCGGTGGCGCGACGATTCGGTCGTGCGGCGGTCGGGTTTGGCCGTTCGGTCGCGCGGACGTCGGGGTCGGGGTCGGGGTCGGGGGTTCGATGCGCGCGGCGGTTCGTCGCGCAGGGGGTCGGCGGTTCGGCGCGGGGGTCGATCGGTCGGTCGCTTCGCGCTAGGGTTCGGCCAGTCGGTGGTTCAGTTGCGCGGGGCTTCGGTGGCGCGGCAGTCGGGGTCGGCGATTCGGCCGTTCGGTCGGACGGTCGCGCAGGTCAATGCCGGAGGTTGCGCAGGTCGATGCTGGAGGTTGCGACTTTTACAGACGGTTCAAAATGAACCGTCGTGGAATATATAGTTTTAACGACGGTTCTAGGAATGATCGTCGTTAAAAGTGAAAAAAAAACGTAAAAATTATGAAGTTGCCACCACGTCACTTTTTACTATGGTTCTTTTCAAACCGTCTTTAAAAACTGTCGTTAATGAAGTATTTTGTACTAGTGTTAGATGACTTTCGTGTTCACCAACATAGCTTTTTCCATCGACACCCTTTGCAACATAGGACACATTAACCATCAACATCGTCAATATCATCTCTTGTCAAATGAAAAAAATTGTGTTGACCCATCTAGACTCTTAGGATTTCCAATTCACACCACTAGATTATGCATAACCTTTATGCACTCTTATCACACAATATTGGAAGGATTGAGTGTTGGTAGATCGTAAGTGAACCCTTGTGACTATTGGTAACAATTAGGTTTTTGTTCAACTTAAGGGATTATGTTTCATTCATTATCAATCAGGAAACATGAGATTCTATATACGATAAGAAAAAATACACATGAAATCTTCTTAAATCAAATAATAATAATTACAACAAATTCTAATTTAATGATGTGATTCCAATTCATTAATAACCTATGTCATATGAATTATTACAAAAAAAATCATGAGAGAATTCATAAAGAAAAATAACTTACAAAACAAACCCAAGACTATGGAAGACACACAAGACAAATTAGAAGGAGATATTACAAAACGTTCTCTTAATATTACCCATAACTTCCCTGTAAATAAAAATATAAACAATATAGTTCCTTTCATTAAAATAGAAATTAAAGATACTTAGTTTGGATATAAGATTATCTCTTAGAAATAAAGGCCTTGGTTGTCAAATTATGAATACTAACAAAATAAGTCCTAACCTCTTTGTATTCCATGAAAAGACCTAGTTTTGGAAGCTAGATGCATCAATCAAAGAAGTTCTAACTCTTCATCCCTTAAGCTAGCCTATATAAACATATATTCACCCATTTTAAAAATAACTTGCATTGAATCAAACAAGTACAACCTTGACCTTTTCACTCATTTGTCAGTTCAAGAGGGCTAGTTCCTCCTTTCTAAAATCTTATATTTAGTTTTCTAAATTCTTTTTATACTCATCTTTATCTTTCGGAGAGTGGCATGTTTTTCATATTTTATCTTCTTCATCTCTTTTATTTCTTTATTTGTTCATAATCAAACTTTTATACTTGAATAATTATTTAGTTAATCTTGTGTTTTAGTGGAGAGATTCCGAGAGCTTCTTTTGTTCTTGTTTTCTACATCGTTGAATCAAATGAAAGCTAATTCTAGAATTTCATTCCTTTTCTTCCATTTTAATCAGTTTAGCGTCGTCTTTAAATCATTTACTGTTGTTATAACCAAAGGAATGAGTTTCAATTATGCTAATCATGAAACTAATTCAAGTAAAGATGACTAACAATAAAAAAAATTAAGATAATAATTAATAAAATAAACAAATTAATATAAAAAAAATAAGAAAAATTTATATAACCTTCAAACTTAAGAACTCAACACACAAACCTAAAATAAATGAAACAAATATTTATTTTTTTTACATATGCTTCACTTCAAGTGTAAATTTATATCTTGAGTGGTTGAATAAGTAGCCTAGCCATATATACAATGATCCATTGAAAAGGAAAGTTGAATGTTGCAGGCTGCTGGAAGATTAGCCAAATTGTCAAGACCAAAGTTTAAATATGGTCCAGCATCCACCAAACAGCTACAAAGGTTTTTTATAGCTTCATCATTGTTGGCTCTTTGAAAAGCCACTCTTGCTCCATCACAACAATGAGGAGTTGGAGGATCTGATGAATCAATAACCAAATAAGGCACACATTGGAAAAGTAAAGGTTCATACCCATTGCATGTACTTGGAACTTGTGCTGTGATCAATGTTGTTACTGCCAAAATATAAGCCATAACAAGCACCACAACACCAAACACTTTCTTCTCTCCCATATTCTTTTGATTATGTGGCTACCTTGTTTTCACTCTTAATTTGTTTTCAACTAACTATTGGTAGCATAACTCACTTATATAGACTTAACATTGCTTTGGAATAATTTCATATCCTTAAAGTTTTCATTTTCTTTTCATATCCTCTATATGGTATATATTAAATATATTTATTATTTACAAAAAATAATTGATAAAAATTAAATTTTAATAAATTTAGTACAGAATATATAAACTTTTATGGCTTATATATAGTCATCTTGAAAAATAAAATTGAGATTCTATAATAAATGAGGCATAAATGTGCATATAAACTGATGAATTAAGAGCTTGAAATGGTAAGAAAATATCTAAATTAAAACAACTTTTTAGTTCTTAAAGGACAGACATGCATTAGCTTTAGAAGTTTAGTGGGCCTTTTTGGAAAATATCCCAATGGGAATAATATTCATATTTTGTTTCTAAAATTAAATAATAGAGTTAATTAAACATATGATAAATTCATTCACTTGAGATATAGTTGTGAAATAAAGTATTGCACCGTCATAAAAAAAAATTAGCATTGTTCATATTATCCAAGAATTTAGGATCCATAAATTCAACTAAGTTAAGCAAAGGTGAATTACTCTCTTGGACTAAGAGATGTTTGGGTATTTCAGTTATGCCTTCACCTATTTATTTAAGTTCATATTTCCATCACCAATCTTTAGAATCCAATCAACAAATTCTTTTATATCTACAACACTTTCAATTGATTCCTGACTTGTTAATCTCATATTCTCTAGAAGTTTAAAAACTTTACAGTATTTTCATAATTGAGAAAAGTTTATTGTGGTCTTTACAATGTCGTATCTTGATCCATTCGTGTCAACATGCAGAATTTGCCTAAAATCACATCCTAATACAACAACTTTACTATCAAAAAGCTTGTTATTGTTATCTTCGTCTACAACCTTCATAATAATAATATCATAAAATAATTATAATAAAAAATACTATAAAATTGTATATATTAATTTTAATTATTATTTTTTAGAATGATTTGATATAATGTAATGTGTAGATTTTGGAACATATTAAATAAATGTCACGTGTAAAAAAATCATTACATATTAGTTATAATAAATTATTTAATAATTTTCAAATATAAATAATTCAAATTTTCAAATAAATAAATTCTTAATGTAATAAGTGGTAGTCATTATTAATGATGTTTCCTGTTGCAACCATCTTTATTTTAATAATAATGAGTTTTTAGTTTTTTTGGTAGAGTTTGTAACAGTAACTCACATTTTAGTTTGACTTTATTTGAACATTTGAACAGTAGTATTTTAAGAAATACTTTCTTAAATTAGACCTAGTTGCAATATTTTGTAACATATTTTAAGAAATACTTTCTTAAATTAGACCTAGTTGCAATATTTTGTATTAATGTGAGTTTGATTATTGAAACAAATAAAAAGATAATGACAAAATCATTTTGTTCCAAATAATTAATGTGAGATACTAAAAATAAATACCTAAGATTTTCAATTTATTGAAATTGATTCTGGTTAAAGAAGATTGATAAATATTTGAAATAGATAGAGAAAAATATTTGCAATATTTATTTGAAGAAATTTGTTTAGAAAAAAATGTATTTAAATGATAAATAGGAAACAATGACAAATAAAATAATCTATAAACCACACAAATTTAATTATTTTCATTTTTGAATACAATATCAGTTTGGTTGAAGGCGTTTTGAAAAAGTATATGTGTCCAAGATATTTGGTTTAACTGTCATAATTAAATAATTTGTAATAAATATAAAACAAATGTATAATTATATTTGTCTAAAAAAATTTATTCATTTAAAAAAATTAAAGTCGATGATTTAAATACTTTTTATTACTAATTAACTTTTTAAAAAATCAGAAAAATATTTATTGCTATATGCATATCTTTTTGGATTTGTGCAATTACACAATGTTTGGTGAAATTCTTTCCCATTTTTACTCTAATAATTATTGTCTATTGAGCTTTTTCTCTACTTCTATAACATTCTTCTTCGTTATATTTTTTAAAGTTGTATAAAAATATAATTTATATAATTAAATATATATTTATATATATAAATGTAAATAAGAAAATATGTAAATAAATTACGAAGAAAATATTGATATATAAGAAATAAATAACTTATAAATTTTATATATTTTATATTTTTATTTAAGTAGGAAATAAAAGAATTAACTTTAGATTTTATATTTACTTAGGATATATAAAAACTTTGAAATTTTATTTATTTAAGATTTTTTTTATGTATAACATAAAATAAGTTAGGATTGGTGTTTATTTAAGATTTTTTATATAAAAAAAACATTTATTTCAAATTTTTATTTATGTACGACATTAAATAATTTAGATTTACTATTTATTATTATTTTTAATAATTTTTTAAATTTATTTATTTCTGATATTTTATTTAAGTAGGACATTAAATAATTTAGAATTTATATTTATTTAAAATTTGAATAATTTAAGAATTTTATTTATTGTAAATTTTTATTTAAGTATGAAATTCAATAATTTAAAATTCGTATTTAATTATAATTATAATTTTAAATGTTTTAGATATTTTATTTATTAAATTTTTTTATTGAAGTACGATATTCAATAATTTAGAATTTGTATTTGTTTAAAATTTTAAATAATTTAAGAGTTTTGTATTGTAATTTTTTATTTAAGTATGACATTAAAAAATTTAGGAATTTTTTTTATATTTCCATTCAATATATTATTCTGGCATCAAAATATTGAAAAGTAATAATAACTTAATTATATGAATTAAATTGGTTGCCATAATTATTCTATTGTACAATATTAAGTTCGATTGCCACTATGATATTTATAAAACATATAAGTAATATAGGAGTTAATGAAGGCAATTTATTCAAATTATTAAGCCTGAAGGTATTTACACACTTTATTTGTATTTTTGACAATTAATTTGAAGATAATTAAAAAATAAAGCTATCTATAAATTTGATTAACACTCATAATTCCTATAATTAAAACTCATAACAATATTAATAGAAATTCTAATAATTTTCAATGTTTGAAGAGATAATTATGGAGAGAATCTTTAAAATATAGAAAAAATCATAGCTAAAAAATATAATAATTCCACCCATCAATCTGAAAATAAATAAGATATAAAAGTTAAAACTACTCATATCAATAGGAATTAAAAGTCATAAAATAGGAATTTTAATAATGCTTTAATAATTGTAATAAACTCTATTTAGATATTATTTCATATTTCTTGTATCAATTGCTAGTGACTAAAAGTTTTTGGATGTAGAAAAATATTTGGCAATTAATTTTCTGCAATTATGACTTTAAACATCATCGACCTTATTGACCCCTTTAATTTACGTTTGAGAAATTTGTCCAACACACTCAAATTTTCACAAAGACAAGTTTTATATAGAAATTCAAACTACTATTTACATAGGCATACAACCAAAACATAAAAATAAAATAACATAGGCATACAAAAAAAATTAAAATAAAGATTTGTTGAAAAATTTATTGTATGGTCATTCTTTGTCTTTCCAAGTAAATAATTGTATGGATTTATAGAGATTGTATAGTATAGTTTTTCCCTCAAAATTCTTTTCTTCGTATGGCAATATCCAAAATTGACAATGAGATCTCATAGCACTTGACAAACATTTGTTTCTCAAGGTTCTCTGATTTACGCACAAAGCTCTGGAAGTCATATCTATGGAAAACTCTTTCAACCTATAATGCACATTCAACCACATCATTTCTAAAAACAACGAATGTTTTTTAATCTCTTCGAAGAGTAAATGATTACAAAAGTGAATCGGAGAACACTAAAATTATAGTCACATCTATTTATAAGGAATCAAAATTTGCATGAGATAAAAACTAGACTGCTAAGTACTAAAAATTTATGTTTGGCATTTCTTCAATAATAATAGATCCAACATCAAATGCTTTAGTCATAAGGTAATTTGTAGCACCGATTAATTTCATACCTTCGTCAACGGCTTGCCAAGAAATCAATCTTATTAAACGCTAACGCAATTGATTAGGAAGGAGGCATGATGTGTTAAAAATGAAGCTTTGATGCCTCCAAATTCTTGAAGACTGCTTGAAGACTTTGTTGTTGTGTTTAGGGTTTAGTTCTAGATTGTTTAGAATTTGCTAGATCATTTCCTAATCAATTCACAATTGAATCAATCTGGTTTTAAAAAGAAAAATATTTTTCAAAGCTAAGTGAAAAACAACCTCTTGATTTCTCGTTTTAATCAATTGTTTTTCCTCAGCCCGTGTGAAGGGTCTTTTGAACTGTTTTGGTTTGGTTGGCTTAGCTGTCAAAACCAATTCAACATGTTAAATCGACATTTCAACCAGTTGATTTTTGAATTTCTTAACAACTTTTCATGAAACTGTTAAATCTGTTTTCAATTATTTACAAACTGTTTTGGCTCATGTTTAACAGATTAAAATGGCTAGTTTGATGTGCTATAAAGTTGTGATTACCCTTCCTATTTCAAAGTAGAGAGAAAAGAGATTAAGAAAAGATTTTGAGTGAAAGTTTGGCTTTAAGAAAGCAAGATTGCCTTGAGTTGTGCTTTGGTTAAAGAGTGGATTAGGAGCAACTGTGATTTCTTGTAATCAGGTGTAATTTGTTCCATATTCTCTTGCAACTTTTTGTCAGTTTAAATTCTTGAAAACTGTGTATTTGTAAGGTCAGAGGGTTGTTCTGACTGTGTGTGAAGTCAAAGAGGGTGTGTTCTTGAGAGGTCAAGATCACCTCTTTGAGGTTGTGGTGTGTTGTAATTTGTTGTTAGTTACCTAGTAGAATACCCAGTGATTTTTTGGGGACTGGATGTAGCCCTGGTAAGGTGTGAACCAGTATAATTGTTTGTGTGATCTTTTCTCTCTGTCTCACTCATTTAAAATTTCAACCGGTTGTTTTTCTGATAACAGTTTTAATAAATTTGTTTTCTTGGCTGATCTGATTCTTTGATCTGTAAATCATCATCTATCTTCATTCTTGGCCAATATTTGCAAAAAACTTTCCTTAAACAATTCACCCCGTCTTGTTAAGGTCATTAATTCTTACATTATGAACATACAATCTAACCAATGAAACACTATCTGTTTAGATGGATTGCTACCCTTAAATGAGGGTAACAGGCCATAGTGGATGTTAATTATATCCTTCATGTCAACTAAACTGAAAAAGAATGAGAAACAGAGAATGGAAGATGGATGACTTAGTTCTTGTTTAAGAAAAGTAGGGGAAGCCAATATATGGCCAAGCTATCATGACTATAAAATAAAAAGGAAAGAACAACACAACATATATTATAGATTTAAATTGTTTTCCCATCTTTAGAGGGAGATAAATATTCTCAGAAAAGAACTCCTAATTTGAAGAATTTAAAATCAATTACAACAATCGGTGATCAAGTTATTTACCTAAATATATCTTCCAAGTACTAAAAATTGGTGTTCTGAACCAACTCCAAGATCTCATCTTCCCTTGTATTATATGGTCTTGCTGCTAAATAATGATAAGAAACACCATGCATTTTAAGAAAAAAGAATCACTTCACTTTATAGACCTCTATAATGGTTAATGTTGAATGCATCAAGTAAGTAATTAACTAAGATTGAAAGTAATTAAAAATAAACCAATTAATTATATATTGTAAATAAAAACATTTGTCATACAATAAGCATATAACCTTCTTAGGAGATTCAATTGTAAAACCATTGCATCAAAATCGTCATGACGTGAATGAGTAAATAAAAAAAGGATAGAAAAGATAAATGCATGGCACACCAAAAAGCTAAAAACAAATTGTAAAAGGGATAAACAGAATCGACACAAAAGATAGAAGCAAGAAACTGTGAACAGAAATCCCTAAAAAACTGCATCAATTGCAAAAAAAAAAAGTAACAAACAGAGAACTGAAAATATAAAAAAAATGGAGAAAACGAAAAATAAAATAAAAAAAACCCAACAAACAATCAAATAGTCAAATTAGATGAAGAAGAAAGGAACATGTGAAATCCAAAAACAAATCAAGAAGGAGTAAAAAAAATGGACAAAAAAGATAAATGCAAGGCACACTAGAAAGCAAAAAAAAATCATAAAAGAGAAGAACAAAATCCACACAAAAGATAAAACCAAGAATTTGTGAACAGAAAACCCTACAAAACTGCATCAGTTGCGAAAAATGTAACAAACAGAGAACCAAAAAGATCAAAAACACTTGAGAAAAGAAATTGTAAAAGAGATGAAGAGGATCAAAAAAAAGATAAAAACAAGCAACTTTGATCAGAAAATCCTAATAAAATGCAAAAAAAAAGAGTAACAAACAGAGAACTAAAAATATGATAAATGTTGGAGAAATAATGGCAAAAGTGATGAAAATATTTGACATAAAAGTTAAAAGCAAGCAACTTTGATCAGAAAACCCTATAAACTACATCAGTTGTGAAAAATGTAACAATCAAATAACCAAAAATATCAAAAACAGTGCAGAAAAAAACCCGTAAAACGTAACAAACAGAGAACAAAAAATATCAAAAACACGTCAGATTTAAAACATACTAAAAAAGGAAATGATAAAAATGAGATGAAGAAGCGATATAAAAGATTACCTTGTCCATGGAGAATGAAAAGAAGAACATCGAACAAAAATGAAAAAATGGCTCTATACAACATTGTATATATAGTGAAAATCAATCGTCATTGTCATTTCAAATTTCAAAAGCATGCATCATTTCTACAGATATCTAATGGTGTTTTTGGACAAAAATATTTTCCAATACGACATCTCTTCAGTTGCCCGAAATGGTGAAAAAGAGTAAAGGAAAAAGGAAAGAAGGGAGGGCAGAAGATTGAGATGAACGGTTAGGATTAGGGTTGAGAGAAAATGGAGTGATCATGTTTCAGAGAGAGAGAAGGGGGGAAGCGGATTGAGAGAGAAAAATGTGATTTTTAAAAAGCGTTAGATGACATGTTTTGGTTGGTCCAAGTGTGGTGTGTTGATTATGGAGGTTTTACTACTTTTCGTATTAAATCATTTTGAATTTTTTGTGCAAAAATTTTGTGGTGCTGACACGTGGAGAAAGTTATCCTTTGTATTATAGACATATTTGATATTGATGTTAAATATTTGTACCAAAATGATTGACTAGATAGGAGGAAATAGGTTTAAATGTTTTGTAAAAAGCCAATGGCTTGACCTGCCAAAGGCTTAATCTATTTATTAAAAAGGTTAAATTTTAACGTGTTAAAACTAGATTTATGATCTTGAAAAAGTTTATACATTCGGTTTATCTCATAACATTATATATTTTAGATATAATATAGAATATATACACACACATGAGAGTATAATTATTAATATTAGTTGTACTTGTATAGACAAAGTGTGCCTAGATAGTACTTGTAACTTCTTGTACAATTCTGCGCAGCTCCCTTTCTCCTCACTCTAAGTCTTCTTCTTTAGTTTACTGGCAGTCAGTTGGGGTTGACATGTAAAAATTTCTCTGAAGATCAAGTAAGTATTCATTATACAAAGTGTATATTAAGAACTGATTAAAAGCGTCCTTATACCTCTATAGAGGGTTTATTTATAGTGTTTAGTCATGGGCCATTTTTTTAAATGGGTCGAATCTATCATATATCATCGTTAGCTTATTTCTAGGGAGATTCCCTCATTTCTCGAAGTGTTTCCCAGATTTGGTGGGAGATGTCCCGAATTCTCAGGGAGTTCTCGAAACTGCCTTAAGTGCTATTTATTGTAAGTGTTATTTATTGTAAGTGCTTTAAATGAGTCTTCAACTGGTCGGTCGGTCACCAAGATGGCTTGTCCGGTACCGACCGGTACACTTACCCCCTAGGCTCGAGGAATGTTTACTTCTGAAGAGCTGGGATGTGACTGTTGGATATCCCGAGGTAAGAAATGACATGGACACATTAAATGCATTGTCAAAGACGTGGCGTACGTCTTCTCAACACGTAGTTCGAATGTGTCTGTTTGATCAAAAAGATCCAACGATCGTGAGGCCATGTTGCTTTGGATGTCGATCACTGTGTGCCCTTGGATGATAGCAATTTAATGGTGCTGAAGAATGGACGTTTCATTCTCTTCTTACTTCTTCTCTATAAATAGAAATGAATGATGAACATTGCAACATTTACTTTCTCTTTCACCACTGCTAAGTTTATCGAGAGTTTTCCGAGTGCCGAGTGCTTTTGAACTGCCTTCTCTTTTTACGTTTTCACTTCAAGAGGTTAGTAATGGCTTCTTCTGCTGGGTCTTCTAGTGGCATTCAATCATTGTTCACTGGATATTGCCTTGTTGAAATCATGGTTGCTTGTTGTATTCTATCTTGGCCTCACAGTAGGCGTCAATATAGTCCCACATCGCTCAGGAGTCAAGGCCAAAGGCAGTTTATATACAACTTCCTCCCTCAACCTGCCTAGACCCCTTTTAAGGACAAAACTGTGATGAAGCTTCGAGCTCCAAAGCGAAAAATACCTCAGATGCGACGATTGACCCTAGCGATACTATCTCTCAGAATCGAAGTCGGATTATTTGTTCTGGTATGCCAATATAGTCTCACATCGCTTAGGAGTCGAGGCCAACGACAGTTTAAATACACATTCCTCCCCCAACCCTCTGAGGCGCCTTTTAAGGACAAAACCGTGACGAACCTCCGAGACAGGGCTGAATTGGGCTATTTTACAAATAATCTCTCACGGATTTATTGGTGCTGCGCTTTTTTTCTTGGCGGGAACTAGTTATGATAGACTATGTCTTCTTTATCTCGACGAAATGGGTGGAATGGCTATCCCAATGCCAAAAATATTCACGATTTTCACTACCTTGTCGATGGCTTCTCTTGCATTACCGGGCATGAGCGGTTTTGTTGCAGAATTGATAGTCTTATTGGGAATCATTACCAATCAAAAATATCTTTTAATCACAAAAATACTGATCACTTTTGTAATCGCAATTGGAATGATATTAACTCCTATTTATTCATTATTTATCTTACGTCAAATGTTCTATGGATACAAGCTTTTTAATACACCAACTTCTTATTTTTTTTTATTCGGGGTCACGAGAATTATTTATTTCAATTTCTATCCTTATACCCGTAATAAATATTGCCATTTATCCAGATTTTGTGTCCCAAGACCTTTAGCTAGGGGTAATTCGTTTCCCTTAGATCTAGACTGTAGGGTTTGTTCCGGTACGCCAATACAATCCCATATCGCTCAGGAGTCGAGGTCAATGGCAGTTTAAATACATCTTCCTCCCCTAAACCTCTTAAGTGCCTTTTAAGTACAAAACAGTGACGAAGTTTCAAATTTCAAAATGGACCATACCTCGAATGTAGTGATTAACCTTAACGATGCTATCTCTTGAACTTGAGTTAAAAAAATAATAATAATGCGTTTGATAGCTGTCGTTTTGCTGTCAAATTAATATGATTCTAGCGTAGACTTGTCTAACACTAGAGAGATGATAATATAGTTGTGGTCAGATGACCCTAAGTCGTCTCCCAACGAATCCAATAGTAATTTCAATGAATAGAATTCAAAACCTATCTGCAAACAATGAAAATTAGCAATAATGGTAAAGAAACAGGGGTTACGATCGTTTAGCAAGAAAATATAAATGATGATTTGAATCAGTAAAGAATGCAGATTGACTCCCAAGTTCTTCCACCAATGAATTCTTCACGGGCTCTCTAAAGATTATTCTTTTCTCAATCCTCAGCAGAGCTAAACTAGATTGAACATGCGCCAAACCTAATTCAACTGAAGCTCACCAGTAAAGCATGCGTCTACCGATTTAATCAATACCCACTTTGTTCCATGCGTATACTCCATGGGAATGCTTATCTCCTCTCTCTTGAATCATGCGCCCAAGAAATTAATTAGAACAATACGAACTAACTAAGAAACCAAAGTTTAAGATAAGGAAGACTCTCAATCATGCGTTCAAGTACAACCTCTCACAAAAACTAGTTTTCCAGGAGATTAGACAATAAAAACAACTGCTATAGAGAATTAAAAATAGAAACTTTTATTGATCAAAACCTCAGAACTCAATGGGGAATCACAAAGGAATCAACCAAAAGGTTTAGCTTTCCATGCGGAGGCAAAAGAATTACAAATAAGAAAAGAAACTAAGAAAACCCTATGAAGCTCTCTCCCTTTCTACTTGATGCTTGTGTCCTTTTATAAGGCTTTTCTGCTCCAAGGATCTTGGGAAAATATTGCAGTTTAGATTTTGTAAACAGTTTCCACTTTCCATAATTCTTTTTATTTTGCAGAAGATTTGCTTCCAATTCTGTTTCTGGAATCTTGTAGCTTTTATTTTCTCTTTCTTCTCCAACAGAATTTGTTTTCTGTTTTGATTCAAAGAAGCAACTTGGACTTTTGCATATTTGGCCCATTCACAAAGGTAGATGTTTCAGATCATTTACCCTAAAAACACAAAATTAACAATAATAATAGTTAAGGCCTAAATAAACCCAATTATAAGAATATTAATTAAAACAATGGATTTATTAATTATTATAGTCCAATAATCTATGATTAAGGCTATTAAGTGTGAATAAATATATGCTCATCAGCTTTCAAATTATTAGGCATATGGAATCATTAGCTGCTTCGTGTCATTAACATATTTTTCAACCACTTCTATGTAAAGGTAGAAAAATAATTATTTGTTTATTCAATAGAAATATAAGATCTTTTAGAAAAGAAAAGATAAAACTACGACAATTAAAATGAAGTAAAATAAAAAAATTAAGAAGGACTGCTACAGTTTTACACTATTATTTAAATACAAATAATTATTAGTATAGTTTATAAGATAATTTTTAGGAAAATACTTTTACTATATGTAATATTTATTATTAAATAATATATTTTATTGTTCGTAATCAAATATTTAAAATTATATATATCTTTTAATTTATAAATTCAAATTTTGGTATTATTTCATATTGATTTAAATTCATTTTGTTATAATATTTTTACTACATAGTTAATATATTTGTAAAGATTAAATTGTTAATTGCTAATAGTACAATGATTAAATACAATAGAGCAGGGTCCTACGAAGATTTTAAATGGAACTTATTTTCCTTTTCCTGCTGAAATTGTAAAAGTGTATATTCACGTACTCTATTGAACAAAAGTGTATAACTATTTATAACTGTTAAACTAGAATGAAAGAGAAACATTCTAATAACACAAAAAATAACTAGTTTAGGATTTTAATTGATTTAAGAGTTAATAAACTAACTCTAAATTTAGCTTATTCCAACACTCTTCCTTAAGCTCTCTTAGTTCTTCAAATTTGTCTAATCTAAGTGGTTTGGTGAAAATATCTGCCACTTGCTCCTTGGTGTTGCAATGCTTCACTTCTAGCTTTCCTTTTTCAACTTGTTCTCTTAAGAAATGGAACTTGGTCTCTATGTGTTTACTCCTCCCATGTGAGATTTGATTCTTTGCAAGGTTGATGGCTGATTGGTTGTCCACACAAAGTTGAACAAGCTTCACATGATCCAGCTTCAAATCATCAAGCACAGACTCAAGCCAAACACATTGACAAGCGGCCTCTGTTGCAGCTATATACTCTGCCTCACAAGATGATTGTTTGCTTCTTAGAACACCAATAAATTGGTGCTTTCAGATATTTGAAAAAATATCCATAGGTGTTCTTCCTTCCCACTTTATCACCACATCAATCTGAATCACTCCAAGCCTCCAAACAGTGTTCAAATTCATTCAAGCTTATTGGAAATAATAAGCCATACCCAATTATCTCCTTAAGATACCTCAATATGTGCTTTGTTGTTTCCATATGAGAGTTTCTTGGATTACACATGAATCTTTTTATTAGTTCAACTGCATAGCTTATGTCAGGCCTGCTGTTGCAGATAAATCCCAAACTTCCAACAATTTGTTTAAACAAAGTACTATCTACCGCATTCTCCTCCAAGGCTTATGTCAGTTTCAAATTTCCAGCAACAGGCACCCTAACTCCATTATATCAATCCATATTGAATCTATTGAGCACTTCATTAATGTACGTCCTTTGATGCAAGATAACACCTTGACCTGTGTATACAAATTCCATTCTCAGAAAATAGCTAAGCATTCCTAAATCTGTCATTTCAAAAGCAGCTTTCAATCTATTTTTGAAATCCCCAATCTCTGCCATTGAGCTCCCTGTGATTAACAGATCATCCACAAATAAACATACATAGATTAGGCTTAGACTTTGTGACTCTTTTACATACACTCCATAATCTACTGAGCACCTTGTGAAGCCTAGCTTGAGCAAAAACGAATCTATCAGTTTATTCAGCACTTTAGGAGCTTGTTTGAGTCCATAAAGTACTTTCCTGAGTTTAAACACTTTGTGGTTGGCATCCTTTACTTCAAAACCTGGTGGCTGAGTCACATAGACCTCCTCTTCTAAAATTCCATTCAAGAATGCAGATTTAACATTCATTTGATAGATTTTCCAGTTTCTATAACTGGCCACAACAATCACCAATCTAATGGTTTCCATGTTTATTCCATTTTTATGTTTACTTTAGTGTAGTCTATTCCATGTTTCTGCAGAAAGCCCTAAACAACTAATCTTGCTTTATGCTTGGCTATGCTGCCATCAGTTTGAGTTTTATCTTGAAAACCCATTTGACATCAATTGGTCTTTTTTCCTTTGGCAAAGCCACTAATTCCTAGGTTTCATTTCTCTCCAGCGATTCTAGTTCTTCAATCATGGCACTCTTCCACTCACTGTTAGCAATTGCCTCCTTCTAAGTGATTGGTTCAACTGTTTGCCACAAATTCTAAGTGAACCAACTTTCCTTCATCAATGATCAAATTATCACTGTAAATTTCATGACCTATTAATCTATAAGAAGGAAATCTTTGCATTTGTGATCTTCTAGATTCTGGCTCAACTGTATTTTCGTGCTCTTCATCTTGTTGTTGCCCACTGTCTTCTAAAACACAATGAATCTGTTTTACAAATTTACTCCAATTCCAGGATGCATTCTCATCTACAACAAGATCTCTACTAATGAGAATTTGTTGGTTTACTGGGCTGAACAACCTGTTGAACCAAGTGGTGTTCAAGCTTTGAAGAATCCAAACCCTTTGAAGGATGATGAAAGAAACAACCCGTTGTTTTGTGAAAACAACCGAGATTGAGTTTGATCAAAGTGTGTGTTTCTGGTATAGCTGCCTCCAATTTTTCTGTAGGACATCTATTGAGAATATAGGTTGCACTGATGACAACCTCTCCCCAAAAGCTATGAGGCAACCCCTAGGCAGGACTCGACCCAAGTCCCTTCAGAGACCAAGGAAGCATCAACCACTAGACCAAACAAGTTCTTTAGTCAAATTACCATTTTATTATACTTATTATTATTAATATAATTTATGCATATTATTATTAATATAATTTATGCATATTATTATTAATATAATTTATACTTATTATTATTAATATAATTTATACATATTATTAGTATTATTAGTATAATAAAAATCATAATAATACTAAAGAATTTGTTTGTTGTAGTGATTAAATTTCCTTCTTCCAATTCTTGAAAACCAAGAATGACTTCCATCTTTACAATCCAATCATCATAATCTTTCCCATCAAACACCAGGAAACTCCCTGGAACCACACCAAATGCAGCCATGACAGCTACCACCTGCAGCAGTCAACCTATAATTCCTGGTTTGCAAAACAGCAGATTCTCCTCTGCTCAATGTTCCAGCAGCAGTCTTACCATC
Organism: Phaseolus vulgaris; assembly: GCF_000499845.2. Classification (NCBI taxonomy): domain Eukaryota; kingdom Viridiplantae; phylum Streptophyta; class Magnoliopsida; order Fabales; family Fabaceae; genus Phaseolus; species Phaseolus vulgaris. Next base: position 10,158,977 of record NC_023754.2, on the reverse strand, counting down.
TCTGCCAGGAAACCACACTGTATTGAACAAAAGTGTACAACTATTTATAACGGTCAAACTAGAATAAAAGAGAAACATTCCAATAACATAGCTTATGATTTTAATTGTTTTAAGAGTTAACAAACTAACTCTAAATTTACCTTATTCCAACACTTAAGTATGTTTCTAGTCATTTTTATTACAATGATTTATTGCCTTTTAATTTCCTATTTCCTTTAATATATTCTTAAAAAAGTAAAGAATAATTGATGTAATTCACTTTCCTTTTAGATTCATTGGTCTAATTAGATTTATAGATTTTTTTTGCAAGTTTTTCTATGAATAAGGCTTTCAAATCATATCAAAATTTTAATCAGGTCAAACTCAAACTAAATAAAAATGGTACATAAAAATTTTATCATACCCATTTTGTGTAAAAAACTATTTTTAAATAGTCACAAATTTTCCTTTACAATTCAATATATATATTAAGTATTAAATTTATTAAAAATTAATTTTTATTAATTAATTTTTGTAAATAATAAATATATTTAATATATACCATATAAAGGATATGAAAAGAAAATAAAAATTTTAAGGATATGATGAAATTATTCCAAACCTCAATTAATGTCAAGTCTATATAAGTGTGTTATGCTACCAATGGTTGAACACAAATTCATAAAGGTGAAAACAAGGTAGCAACATAATCTAACGAAGATGGGAGGGAAGAAAGTGTTTGGTGTTGTGGTGCTTGTTATGGCTTATGGTTTGGCAGTAACAACTTTGATCACAGCACAAGTTCCAAGCACATGCAATGGGTATGAACCTTTACTTTTTCAATGTGTACCTTATTTGGTTATTGATGCATCAAATCCTCCAACTGCTCATTGCTGTGATGGAGCAGGAGTGGCTTTTCAGAGAGCCAACAATTATGAAGCTATAATAAATCTTTGTAAGTGTCTAGTGGATGTTGCACCATATTTAAACTTTGCTCTTGACAATTTGGCTAATCTTCCAGCAGCCTGCAACATTCCACTTTCCTTTTCAATGTTCCGGTGTATATATGGCTAAACTCAAAGTATAAATTCACAATTTGAAGTGATAAAGCATATGTAAAACAAATAATTTATTTTATGGTTTGTGTATTGAGTTCTTGATTTTGAAGGTTCTATTTATAAATGGGTATTCTTCTTTAAGACTATAACTAGATTTTTTAAATTAGGGATTCTAAATTTCTAATTTTTTTATATTAATTTGTTTATTTTATTAATTAATTACCTTAATTTTATTATTTTTAGTCATAACTACTTGAATTAGGATCATGATTAGAATAATTGAAACTCATATTATTCTTGATTATATTCATAATTCATTCGGTTAACATAAGCAAATAATTTAAGGATGACTCTAAACTGACTAGAATGGAGTTTTTGTAAAGAACATTCAAAAGGATTTAAGAACAATTCAATAAAATGGAACAAAATGAATGAAATTTATATAATTAAATTTGGTTTTATTCGACGATATAGAAAACAAGAATAAAACAAGGCTTTGAAATCTCTCCACAAAAAATACAAAAATTAACTAAATGATTATTCAAGGACAAGAGTTTGATTATAAGAACAAATAAAGAACTAAAAGAGATGAAAATAAAAGATGAAAAACATGTCACACTAACCTTATATTCAAACTAAGTATCTTTAATTTCTATTTCACTGAAAGGAATTTTATTTTCTATATTTTTAATTACTGGAATTATTAAGAGAACACTTTTCTAATATCTTCTTCTAATTTCTTGTGCATTTATTTTTTTAACTCTTTCTCCATAGTCTCGAGGTCGTTTTGTAAGCTCTTTTTCTTTATGTATTCTCCCATGATCTTTTGTAATAACTCATATTTTTATGACATAGGTTCTTATTGAATTGGGATCACATTATTAAATTAAAATTTGTTGTAATTATTATTTGATTTAAGGAGATTTCATGCATATTTTTTCTATCGTATATAGAATCTCATGTTTCCTTATTGATCATGACTGTACATGATCCCTTTAAGTTGAGGAAAACCTTAATTGTTACCGATAGTCACAAGGGTCAACTTATGACCTACCTACACACAATCCTTTCAATACTAAGCTGCGATAAGAGTGCATAAAGATTATGCATAACCCAGTGGCAAGGGTTGGAAATCCTAAGAGTCTACATGGGTCAACACAAACTCTTTCATTCGATGAGAGATGATGTCATCAATATTGATGGTTATTGTGCCCTATGTTGCAAAGTTGGTGCAAAGTTGGAGATGTGGATGGTAGCAACTATGTTGGCGAACACAAAATCACCCAAATGTATATAACTGAATTCAAATGTGGTATCTAAATACGCAATGACATAAGACTCTCCCGGTCTCCATATTTAAATTTGTGTCTCCTCACACATAGAGTACAATCAAGATTTAGGATGGGAAAGGGCGAGCGAGCCATTGATCATACTTTAATCCACAACGAGAGGGTGCTAGCTTTTTTCCAAGTACGCATTGATGGTCGTGTTGTAATTGTTATGGGAGAGAGATGGAGAAAAATAAAGAGTTCAAATAAAAGAGAGAAGGAGAAATAAAAGAAAAATAAGTGACAAACAAAGAGGAAGGAAAAATAATGATTATAATAATAATATCAAAGATATTTTTCTAATTGTGCAAATATTGTTGTCTTATCTATTTAACAATGGAAGGAAGAGTTATCCATGAAATGTCTCCTCAACACGTCATTTGGTATCAATAAATTAATAATATTCATAAAATTGATCGTACAAAACATGAGTCAAACACTCTTATATATAGGTGCAAGTGTTTTGGAAGACAAAAAGGTGGAGGGGTAGAAAAGAGACATAAGAGGGGCCTAGGGTGTTGACCTAGGTCAATGTCGCCCCTTGGCTAGATTTCTAGAAGGTAGGGTGATGAGAATCAAAAAGATGTTATCAATAGAAGAAATGGACAAGGGCCAAAGCATTTAAAGTTCTTCTTATTAGTCTTTGCAAAAGATGAGGCCCAAGCCCAAAGCCCAAGCCCAAGAAGCCCAAGTCCGAACCATGAGGGGCAAGGCCAAGCATTAAATAAAAGAGCATCATTTGAATGACTCTTGTAGGAGGTGTGGATATTAAATAAATAGGTGTGAATGTATTAGAGAAAGTCACTTTGTCCATGTGACTTAGTAGGGGGTGTAGGTGTAGTTTTTAGGAGGTGTCATAGTAGAAAAAGGTCACACCTCCCATGTGACTTGTTTTTTGTGGGAATTTCAAATGAGTTTTATTTGAAATTTCCCACCTATTTTTCAGCACCTCTAGGCTATAAATAAAGGTGCTTAGCTTGTACAATTCAAATTGGAATTTTATAGTAGAGAGACTATACTCAAATTTGGAGAGAAATTGTGAGTTTTGAGTCTTCTTCTTCTTTGCCTTATCTTGTGAGCTATGGTGAGCTTCAAGTGGTGGCACTCCATCACTTATCTTGGTTCAAGGTTCCAAGTGGCGTGAATGGCTTCTTCCAATTCTCAAAATCCAGCAAACTCCTTCTATAAGTGTTCTTCCTTCATGTTCTTTCAATTCCATTCGGTAGATTAGCTTTGTTTGTTGTTTCTTTTCATTTCTACCGTTTGATTTTCTGTTTTCCAGCTTTGTTTCTAGTTTTTGTTCGGTGCAGTAGTTTATTATTTCAATTTTGTCCAGTTTTTATTTCTTGTTCTTCATTCCTTGTGTTTTGATTCCATTTGACAATACATGGACTTCCATATGAGTCTTGGTTGGTGCTAAGTTTTGGTGAGTTCTTGAATTAGAACATTGATCCAATTCTAAAGTAAAGTGCCTTTTAAATCCAGCTCAAGTTGCTCCTAAGAATGTCAAGAATCATGTGTTCTTGTAGTTACATTCACATCATGTGGTATTAGAGCCAAAATGATAAATACACCCCCTATTATGTTAAATGTACCCTACTCTACTGAAATTACAAATAAAGAAACTAGTTGATGCTCAGCTCCCATGGCTTGGGCTCTACTCCTTGTGATCCTCAGAGGGGTCTTTGAACATGTAGAGAAAAGTTTCCCTGTCATCAGTAGCAGAGTCCCAATCTTCTTGAATCCTCTTTGCCTGGACCTAGTTGTTGATCCTGAACTTGGGCCTGAGCTTGGGCATCTTCCATCATCCCCTCCCTCTTGAAGATGATTTGTCCTTAAATCACATGCTTCTACTTCTTCATCTTCACTACCTGCAAAAGGTGTTAGATCCATAACATTGAAGGTAGCATGTACTTCATATTCTCTAGGCAGATCAATTTGATATGCAATATTATTGATTTTTTTGAGAACTTGGAAGGGATCATCACCTCGGGGACTAAGTTTAGACTTCCTCTGATTAGGAAATCTATCTTTTCTAAGGTGAAGTCAAATCCAATCTCCCTCCTAAAAAATCACCTCTCTCTTCCCCTTATTATGTTTCATGTATTTCTCTGTTTGTTGTTGTATTTTGTTCTTAATTCTCTCATGCATTTTGTTTATAAATTCAACCTTTGTTACTCCTTCCTTATGCACAAAATCTTGTGGATTAGGTAGAGGTAACAAATCCAAAGGAGTAAGAGGATTGAACCCATACACAACCTTAAATGGAGAAATGTTAGTAGTTTTATGAACTAGTCTATTATATGCAAACTCAATATGAGGAAGGTACTCATCCCAAGATTTTTGGTTTCCTTTCATGATTTACCTAAGCATAGTGGAAATAGATCTATTTACAACTTCAGTTTGTCCATCCGTTTGAGGATGACAAGAAGTTGAGAAATTCAACTTAGTTCCAAGCCCTTCCCAAAGAGTTCTCCAAAAATGGCTTACAAATTTAGGATCTCTATCTAAAACTATGATATTTAGGCAAACCATGTAGTCTTACCACTTCTCTAAAGAAGAGCTTAGAGATGTTGCTAGCATCATCCACTTTATGGTAGGGTATGAAATGAGCCATCTTGCTAAACGTATCCATTACCACAAAGATGGAATCAAAACCTCTATGTGTCCTAGGAAGTCCTAGTATGAAATCCATGCTTGTGCTCTAAGTTGGCACTCAACAAAAGTGGGTGCAAAATCCTGATCTTCTTTATAAAGTTCAGGTATGTTTTGAAATCCAAGAATTTGGGCTCCAAGTTTAGAAAAGAGGGCATGTCTCCTTGATAGAGCATCTTCCACAATATTTGTATTTCCCTTATTGTATTTGATAACATATGGAAATTGCTCAAGAAATTTCATCCACTTTGCATGTCTTTTGTTCAACTTGTGTTGACCCTTCAAATATTTCAAAGACTCATGATCACTATGTATGACAAATTCAACGTATTCTTTCTTGTATTGTTTACCTTTCACTTATTTAGGAGTGTATATCTTTGTTGGTGCTCCAAAGTATCGATTTCTTCAACCTTTGGCTAATAAAGTCAAATTAAAGCTAGCATCTATGAAAGGTAAATCTCTTAGCATGATAAGTCAGATTCAATTGGTCAATACGGTGATTACTGGATTTCTAGCTTATAGCTTTAATATGTATAAATGGCCTTTTTCTATTCTTAAGCAAGTTGAGCAATGGTGTCAAAATTTTATTTGGATTGGTGATATTCTGAAAAAAAAAGGCATAACTACTGTTAATTGGGCTACAATTTGTTCTCCTCTTGAGAATGGAGGTTTGAAGATTATTAACCTTCATCATGAAAATAATGTATATCTTCTTAAGCTTGCTTGGAACTTTTCCTATAGCAACAGGCCTGGGTCTTTTCTCCTGAAAGCCAGGATTCTTAAATATAATATACGAGTTAAGAATGATTTATAGATCATGATCTCTTTGGCCCGAAATTAAGTAGTTTTATTCTACTATACTTGATTATACTTGGACTGTTGGTACAAGTACTTTTGTTAATTTCTGGAATGATAAATGGTGTTCTACTACTTCTTTAGGAAATATTGTAGGGTTATCTGATGGTCCTAGCATTCTAGATACAGTCTATCAGTTTTGGACTGGTTATAATTGGAATATTCCTTTGTCTTGATAATAGATGCCTCTTTTTTTAATCATATCATGGTTAGGGAGGAACAGGATATTCCTAATTGGATTCTTGATGAGTCTGGTCGTTTCACTCTTAAATCAGCTAAGACTTTTTCTTGGAACCAGGAGTTCTCTATGGCTGGGGTAAATTTATTTGGTCTTCATATATTCCGCCTTCCAAAACTCTAGTACTCTGGAAAGTTTTTCATGGGAGGCTTCCTACATATCAACATATTTAGAATAAAGGTTTGCATATATGTTCTAGGTGTACGCTTTGTGAAAAGCACGAGGAATCTATTCGACATTTATTTTTTAAATGTTCTAAAGCTTTGCATATTTGGAGTTGGGTTCAATAAATTTTTCTTACTTCTCATTTCTCTAATAAGGATTATCTTCTTTCTTTTATTAAGAGTGATGATAGTCCTTTGGTTAAATTGATTAAGTTTGCTGTGATAACTTTTTCATTTGGATGATATGGCATATGAGGAATTATGCTAGATTTCAAGATAAGATTGATGTTTCTAGGGCTATTTTGGTAATTAAAGATTTAACTTGTTTAGTGGGAAATTCTTCTAAAGCTTCGATGAAGAATGATATGTTGGATTGCAATGTGATTAAGTTTTTTTGTATTAATACTCATACTGGTAATGTTCTTCGTCCTCTTTCTGTTATATGGGAGTTCCCTTCACTAGCCTGGGTTAAAATTAACATTGATGGGGTTGCTAGGGGATATCCTGGTCTTACTACTTATGGAGGTAATTTTCGTGGGAGTATGAGAGATTTTGTTGGTGTTTTCTCTGTGTTTCTTGAAGTTTAGATTGTTATGGTTGTTGACTTTTATGGAGTTATACATGTTATGGAGGAAGCTCAAAAGATGGGGCCTACTAATGTCTGGCTTGAATGTGATTATGTCTTGGTTTGTGTTGCATTTACTACTAGAACTAATGTTCCGTGGATACTTCGTAATCGATGGAATACTTGTCTTAATTACTGTGGGAAAAAATCAGGTTTAGGATTACTCATATTTTTCGTTAAGGGAATGCGTGTGCTAATAAGTTGGCTAATTTAGGATCTATTCATAAATAATCATTTCATTGGTTTAATAAGCTTCCATCTAGTTTGATATTAGAATTTTTTATGAATAAGTATAGTCTACCTATGTATTATTTTTATTCACATATGGGTTTTGGTCTATTCCTCCCATATTTTGTTTTTGTGTTTTCTTTCTTTTTTCTTTTTTTCAATAATATTTTTTTTCATGTGATGACAGATGATTGTTGTTACTTGAGGTGTGAGCCTAGTTAAGATGTCACGTTGCATAGTGATGCTTAACATAAAAGCTTTTATAAAAAAAATATAAATCCTATATTATTTAATATCTTAAATAAAAATTTGAAATAAATAAAATTTCTAAATTCTTAAAACTTCTAAATACATACAAATCCTAATTATTTAATGTTTTACAAAAGTAAAAATTTGAAATAAATAAAATTCCTAAATTATTCAAATTAAAAAATAAATATAAATCCTAAATTATTTAATGTCCTACTTAAATAAAAATCTGAAATAAATAAAATTCTTAAATTATTCAAAATCTTAAATAAATACAAATCATCAATTATTTATTTTCTTACTTAAATAAAATTCTTAGATTATTCAAAATTCTAAATAAATACATATCCTAAATTATTCAACGTCATTCTTAAATAAAAATATAAAACAAATAAAATTCTTAAATTATAATGATAACGATGTAATAGAAGCGAAAATTACACTCATTTTCAAGAATTTAATGATCGTATTGAACATTCTAAAATAGTGATGATGAAATTCCATTTTTATAAAAATAATATTGGACTAAAAGGGTCTTTAAACCTAACAATAAATCCTAAATTATTTATTGTACTATTTTATTGAAAATTTGAAATACGTAAAATTTATAATTTATTTAATGTCTTATTTAAATAAAAATATAAAATAAATAAAATTAGTAAATTATTAAAAATTGTAAATAAATACAAATACTAAATTATTTAATGTCTTATTTAAATAAAAATATAAAATAAATAAAATTCCTAAAATATTTAAAATTTTAAATAAATACAAATTCTAAAATATTTAATGTCGTACTTAAATAAAAATTTGAAATAAATAAATTTTTAAATTATTCTAAATTCTAAATAAGAAAATAAAATAAGAAATTTTTTAATGTGTTTTTAATAAAAATATCAAGTTAATAAGTTATTCAAAATTCTAAATAAATATAAATTTTAAATTGTTCTTTTTAACATCTATTGTTTGTTTTGCTTAATATTATTATTAAAGGTTTTTATTATGTAGTAAATATTATGTTCTCCTTCTCTTACAATCACCACCCAAGCCAACATGTGCACCGATAGAGAGTGTCTAAAGAGAGAGCATTTAAGAGGAGTGTCTACACCAAAGCGTGTTTAACACAAATCCTAGTGTGTAAAGCACTACATCTATAACACCTGCAATTCAAGCATGTACCCGTGAGCGTTGTATAGGGAGTGTCTACTGTGTATTTATTTTTAACCATTGAGATTTGTTTCAATATTTGAATTTAAAAAAGAAATTAATTATTTTTAAATATTTTGCATTAATTTCCTTTTTATAAATTTTAATTATGTTATTGTATAGTGTTTTTTTTAATTATTATTATAGTTGTTATTATTATTATTATTACTCATTTACAAATTACGTGTTTGATTTTATTGGAAACTGAGACATTTATGAGTGTTTAATGATAATTTGTTGAGTTATCAAAGTGTAAAGTGTGTTCACTCTCTTATAATGATTTAGGTATGTTCTAATATTTGTACTTAAAAAACAATAATTTTTTTTAAAATATTTTGTATCAATTATCCTTTTACAATATTTAATTATTTTATTATATTTTAATTATAATTATTATTACTCATTTATAAATTGTGTGTTTTGTTTTATTATAAATCACAATTTCCTTACCTATTTACAACATTTAATTTTTTTATAGTGTTTTTCAATCATTATTACTGTTCGTTTACGAATTGTTTGTTTGATTTTATTGGAAACTAAAACATTTTGTGCAGTGTTAGATAATAATTTATTGAGTTAACAAAAAGTCAATTTTGTTGACTCTCATATGATGATGATTGAGATATTGAATTTGAAAAACAATAAATTTGTTTTTAAATAACTTGTATCAATTACCATTTTACAATATTTAATTATTTTTTTAATTACTATTATTATTACTCACTTTCTAATTGTGTGTTTTGTTTTATTAGAAACAAACCATCACTTTCTAATTGTGTGTTTTGTTTTATTAGAAACAAACCATCTTTCTTCCATGTTAATTGATAGTTTGTTGAGTTACCAAGAGGTGCAGTTTGTTCACTATCTTTCAATATTTGATTTTAAAAAACAATAAATTTGTTTTTAAATATTTGTGCATCAATTACCCTTTTCTAGTATTTAATTGTTGGATCACATTAAATTAATATTAAAATAGTTGGGACCAAAACTTCGCTTAGTCAAATGATAATATGTTAAGTTAACAAAATGTCAAATATTTTCACTCTCTTTCAAATATTGGGGTATGCACCAATATTTTGAATTTAAAAAATAAACATTTTTGAAACATTTTGCATAAATTACCCTTTTATAATATTTAATTGTTTTATTGTATTGTGTGTTTTTAATTATTATTATTACTACTTATTTATGAATTTGTGCTTGATTTTATTGAAAATAGACAAAGTTTCTTATAATGTTAAATAGTAATTTGTTGAGTTACTAAAAGATCAAATATATTTACTCTCTTTTAATTGTTGAGATTGACTTCATCGAGATTAAATGATAGTATAGATTTATGATAGTATTTACTTTTTTATAGATAAATGTTTTGTTCAATCTATTTCAAACACGAGTCAATAGTAGTCTTCATGATAAGATTCGAAAATTTTAAACCCATTATACGTGATTCCTACTTATATGAGTTCTAAAAATCAAATTAAATATAATGATATAAAAAAATATTAATTAATGAACAAAGATTTCCCAAACAACAAAATTATTATGATAATACATGTTACTTTGTTTTTTTAAAAATTGATTATAATTATTATTACTTTAAAATTATATAATAGTAAGTTTATATATATATTATGAATGTTATTTGTTATTATTTTAAATCCTTTTAATTTTTTTTATCAAACCAAATTTATATAATAAATATATTATATTTTTAAAATAAGTCTTGTTCCTTGTACAAATAAAAAAATGCTAGTAGTAATACAAATAAATATAGATATAATAAAAAGTAAAATCTAGGATGGAGCTGGCCTTACGGAAGCTATGAAGAAATGCAATTTTAGTGAAAGAATGAAGTGAATCTATCGGAGAAAATGTCTAGAAGAAGTGAGACCAACTTCTAGAGATGTTTAGACTAGTCACACTAAGAAGTGCTAACATGAGAGAACTTTGAGAAGTATAAATGCTTCAAAATTTGGATAACAATTCAATACTCAATTCAAAGTTATTTTGCCTTTGACATTTTTAATAGGTTTCCTTTGATTGAAAAATTATTATTTCACTTGTCAATAAGCATGTTGTTGAATTTCATGATAACATCAGCATTGATTCTCTGTTTCAAAAATAGTGGCATCAATCAGAAAATTTGTCATGGATGGAAGTCAATATAATGTACCATGAATCAACGAATCTTACTTGTGTTGAATTTCCTATTTGTGTTGAATTTCCTATGAAACTTGTTTGGATTCCAAAATACTGATGTTAAGCTATAAGAAGATTATGATTCTCTTTTTGGAAGGTTATATTTTATTACTCTTGGAAGTGAAGAACTTTTCTATCTAATGATATTGCTCACTAAAGATAGAGGTCCATCATCATATATGGACAAAAAAGCTATAAACAATAAGATATATCATACTCTTATTTATGTTAGATAATAAGAAGGAGTACATTCATACAATGAAATAAGTTAGTCACTAGGGCTTTGTAACATATTTGAATAGGTTATGAATAACATTGTTGTTATCAAATCAACTTTCTACCCCTAAATTTGTTCAGAATAATACTTACGATTTTCAAAGTGTATGCTCACAAACAATAATCACTTTTGCAGTCAGATGATATGTTAAATTTAGTTAATTCATTATTTGCCTTCCAATTTACAAAATCATTTAAGTTTATAGTTTTTTTCATTAGCTAATTTTCACGAATACATTACAAGTTTAACCTTTTTATGGGGATTAGTTAAAGAATTTAACAATTGTAGAGTAATGGTAAGAGATTATCTTATTTTAAAATAATGCCCGAGCCAAATTTCAGTTTTTATAATCAAACAATTAATAGATTGATTTTTTATGAGCTTAACAATGATAGATAAGCATTGGCTTCTGAGCATGAGCAAATATTTTTAAAAAAGAAACTTGTAAGAAGATAAACATTTATGACAAAATCATGTCATTTGTGTCTCATAACAAAGAGGTGTTTTTTTTTTCCTTTATGGATATGGAGGAACATGGAAAACCTTCATTTGAAGAACTATTTCAACAGTTTTTTTATGCAAGAGATAAATTTTGTTTAATGTTGAATCATCAAGAACCATAGTTTCTTTACAAATTCCATGAGGTAGGAAATTTATTAAAAAATTTCTATTGTGATAAATATGGATGAGAAATCTACTCGCAATATAAAGTAAGAAAGTTAATTGGCAAAGTTGATTGTTAAAAAAAAACTTAATTATTTAGAACAAAAGAACAATGACATATGACACATAAGTATTTTTTAATTTTTTTGGAGATGGTAGATGGAACATTTTGAAACAATGTGTTTTTCCAACAAATAGAGCTTAAATAGAAATTGTGAAAGGGAAGTGATAATATTTGGGGAGATTTTAGACGAGTACTTCGTGTATTTCCTAAAGATCAAGACAAGATATTGTTCATGCTAGCATTAATGCTTCATACATTGGAAGGTATTATCAAGTCTTAACCTAATAAAAAAATATGAAGCTTATAACTGGTTACTTAATTTGGATGTAGAAAAAGTAAAAAAATCTTTAAATGGGTGTTTAGTATTGGGGACAGAACCATTACGGAACCAAATAATTAAGGTGTTAGTATTCAAAATCGATCACCACATCACATTTCACATGTATCATAATTTGAATTCAAATTTTGCAAAAGAAAAACCAATGCTAGCCAAATAGAAACCTAATGGGAACTATCAATATTTTGAACTTAGAACAAATACATAATGGAAATCTAACTTTTAAAGAAATTACTAGTGATCTAATAAGAACCTGAAAATGAAAATAAAAAATACTCAGAAATACTATGTGGCACACAACATAAATGACTCAATTTATATGCTGGAGTTTTGATTAGAAAAATCTCAATACTTTTGTTTAGGGTGCTGATATGGTAAAAAACATACATTTAACACTCTAATAAATTAATATTTTAATTATATTTAATTAATTTATTTTTTTAATTTAAAGTATCATTATATTATTATAATAGTTTGTTAAGTGTATGTATTTTACTTTGTTCTGGATGTTAAAGAAATATGTCATGTCCATACTTTTTTTCAAGGGTGCAATATATATATTTTTTGTTTATATGTTAATATAAAATGTTAAGTTATAGTTAAAAGTAATAAATCATCATCTTTTAAAAATGGTACCTTTGGTTTTATATATGTAATTTTTTTTAATTTTTGTTCTGATGTAAAAAAATTTAATAACTAGAGATAGGAAAAAGAGTTAATAAATATTAAGAAATGATAAAAAACAAATATTTTAAAATATAGGAATTATTATAATTTTTTTACTAAAAATTGAAAACAAATTTGATTTTGATGAGATGTATCATGTAAGAAATTATCATTTTAATAAAATAAAAAACCACTACAACTGCACTTTCCCTCTCTTTTTTTAGTCTTTAGGTATATAGTAATGATGCTAGCAATCATACCTACTTGTAGCAGTTTCTTTTTTAGTCTTTAGACATAATGTTATTGTAAGCAGTTTCTTTTTTAGTCTTTAGACATAATGTTATTGTAAGCAGTTTCTTTTTTAGTCTTTAGACATAATATTATTGTAAGAGTAAAAAAGGGGATTAAACCACTCTAATTTACTCCACTTCGCATTTGCAATCTAAAATGGGCTTGAGATAGCTAAACTGCATAATTGTGAAGTTTTTAGGTTCAATTTATCTCCTATAATTGTGAGTTTGTGACTCTGTTGGCTTATCTACATAAATTAAACAAATTAAAAAATATCTAAAAACACTTTTATAATCTTTTAAGGCAGATTCTCCTTGCACCAAACGATTGGCACCCAATTGCTTATGTGAAAAGACTAAATTAACCTTAATGAATGAAAATTAGGATTTTTTGTAGTCCTCTTACTTTTTCCTACACCCAACACACTGCAGCCCCCTTCATTTTCAATCTTTCTGCCGTTTTCCATTCAGTAGCAGCGCTTACCTCTGATGGAAGAGCAACCGAACGACGATGTCAATTGTGGTGGTGGTGGTCAGTGAGGCGGCATCGTCTGTGATGGACTTAGACAGCGAGAGAGAACGAAGCTACCGAAGAAGAGACGACACACAACAAAGTGAGTTTTCTCGTTGTCATTGCCTTCTGGATATATTTATGCGGAATACCTTTATGCGCTTCGAATAATTTTATCCGGAATTGGTTTTTGTTCCGAATGTGGATTATCTGGAAGTGTGAGTTTGTGTTGCGGATGCCTATGTCTGGAAGTTTTTTCGCTGTTTCCGATGTGGGTTATCCGGAAGTGTAACTTTGTGTTGCAGATGCATATGTTCAGAATTTTTTTCAGAATTCTTAGTTTCGGATATTAATATCCGTATTACACTGAAAACGACACGTTTACCACCACACTAAAACCACATACGCAACTCAAACCAACACCACGCAAAGAGAAGAGGAAAACCAAGTTTCTCTAGGCACCCTACACCTTTTTCAAAATAAAGAAGACAAGGGCAGAATTGGGTTTTAAAAAGTTTGTCGTGTGTAGTAAGCAATTGATTGGGTGCAGGAAGCAATTGTCATCTTTTAATTCTAAATTGTAGTATCTTATAAAAAATAAGATTCACTATAAATATAATAATTAAAAAAAACATAAAAACTAATGATAGGTTATGTAGGGATGACAATGTGAGTTTTAGGCCCGCAAAAATGCAGATCGGGTTGGTCCATCTAGCGTAGTGAACCCAGGTTGATTTCTCTGTCTCGTCCCATGTAAGGGTCAGCCCACATACAATTTTTTTTAAGAAATTCAATAAAAATGTTTGCTATTGAAAACTTGAATATAAAAGAATTCAATCAAAATATTTGCTACTTTATGGATTACTACTGAAAAATTGAATAATAAAATTCAATACTTATAAACAAAATTGAATATAAATTGAATAAAAAATTGAACCTATGCTTTCTCCTGATATAAAATATCAAACATCAATATTCTTTTCTTCCATTTCATACCTAGACAAACATCAATAATTCAATTAAGATAAAACATCAAACATCAATATTCTTCTATTTCAAAACATACCAAAAGATTAAACAACTACACCACTACATTGAACATAGTCAATTAAAAAACACCAATATTCTTCTATTTCAATAACATTGGATGCATGTTAGTAAATTCCTCATTCAATCCAATCCAATTTGCAAATTAATATCCTATAGGAAAATATATAATAAACATATAATTAAAATTAATGGTTCAACCAATATGACCATCGTACAAAATAAATAGTCATCGTATAAAATAAAATAAAATATGAACTTACTTCCATAATAAACCGAGAGAAAGAAATGACGGTTCAACTAGTTTAGTCCAATTTGAAGAAATATTATTGACTTTTTTTTTCTTTCTATATTTTGAATATATTCAAACATAAGTGCGTAACATACATAATTAAAATACTTAATAAATATTATGAATATTATTAAAATTATTAATACTATTAAATATTATTAATATTATAAACATTATTAATATTATCAAATATTATTAATATTAAAAACATTATAAATTTATTACTATTAAAAATATTATTAAGTATTGTTAATATTATAAATATTATTAAATATTGTAAATATTATTAATATTATAAATATTAATATTAATAATAATAATAATAATAATATTAATATTATCACTAATATCGATATTATTATTATTACAATTATTAAAAATATTTAATCCAAATCCGTTTGTAAAAATCCGTATGTAACTCTGACTTTACATACAGATCCAAATCCGTATGTAATGTTCACTTTACATACGAATCCAGATCCGTATGTAAAAATTTATATTTGTATGTAAAATTCTGTATATAATGTTTATTTTACATATAGATCTAGATCCGTGTTTGTGAGTAAAAGAGCCTAGTTCCTCCTATAGAATTTTATCTTTAGTTTTCTAAATTTAAATGGTGATTTTCCTTTTCACATTTATCTTCCATTGTGAGAGTGTGACACATTTTTCATCTTTTATCTTCTCCATCTCTTTTATTTCTTTATTGTTATTATAATCAAACTTTTATACTTAGAATATCATTTATTTAATCTTGTATTTTCAGTGGACAGGTTCCAAGAGCTTGTTTTATTCTTGTTTTCTACATCGTTTTTTTTTATCGGCTGTTTTCTACATCGTTGAATCAAACCAAAGTTAATTCTATTAATTTCATTCACTTTCTTCCATTCGATTGAATTATTCTTAATTCATTTTGAATATTCTCTACAAAAAACTCCATTCTAATTAGTTTAGAGTCATCCTTAAATCATTTGCTTTTGTTTTAACCAAATAAATCATAAATATAATTAATAATAATGAGTTTCAATTATTCTAATCATGATCCTAATTCAATTAATTATGACTAAAATTAAAGTAATAATTAATAAAAAATTAATTAAAAAAATTAGAAATTGAGAAACCCTAAATTAAGAAATCTATTTATAATATTAAAGAAGGGTAACCACACTTATATTTTATAAATAGAACCTTCAAAATTAAGAACTATTTACACAAACCATACAATAAATGAAACAAATATTTATTTGTGTTACATCTGTTTTATCACTTCAAATGCGAATTTATGCTTTGAGTGGTTGAATAAGTAGCCTAGCCAATTATACAACGATCCATTGAAAAGGAAAGTTGAATGTTGCAGGCTGCAGGAAGATGAACTAAATTGTCAGGACGAAAGTTTAAATATGGTCCAGCATCCACCAAACAACTACAAAGGTTTTTTATAGCTTCATCATTGTTGGCTCTCTGAAAAGCCACTCTTGCTCCATCACAACAACGAGGAGTTGGAGGATTTGAATAACTACTAACCAAATAAGACACACATTGGAAAAGTAAAGGTTCATACTCATTGCATGTACTTGGAACTTGTGCTGTGATCAATGTTGTTACTGTCAAACCATAAGCCATAACAAGCACCACAACACCAAACACTTTCTTCTCTCCCATTATGTTTGATATAGGGATTCATCGTCGTATATACAATGAAAGAATTTATGTTATGTACGTTAGTCTTTACTATATCTTGCCAATTTTTGTTGTAGTAATTGTTTATTCATTATAGTAGGAATCGTAACCCACAAAATGAATAGTACGTTGACCTCTATTCATAGCATTTCAAAAGTCTTTAAAGGCTCTATATTCATATATTTTCCAAATTTGTGCTTCTGTGCAAACAACCACTTCTATTTTCTCTATTACAAATAATGAACACTAAAACATATATCCAAGATTTTACATACTGATTATAGAAAATTATTTCACTAAAACTATAATTATACCGATAATTCTTCAAATCACAATTTTACCACCTTTTGGTTTGAGTTCTTTACCTCTTTATATGTCTTCAAACTACCTTCAAATTTCCTTTTTATTATACAACATATCTCACATGCAATCTGAACACGAAAATCAAACCTGTAAAATGATACAATAGAAAATAGTTATACCAAATATGCAGATTGACTTCTTTCAACATGAACAAATTTTTTAAAGATATTAGTCAACTCCGCTAACACATTCCATATTGATTTAGGAAATACTTTAAAAGAAAATGGAAATAATCATTGGATTCATTCTAAATAATTTACATTCCTTCGTCTCAACAAATCTCCTTAATTCACTACAAGAAAATTTGAAATTACATACAACTCAAATCCGTAGGTAATACACTAAATTCGTATGTAAAACATAATTACATACGAACAAAAATTTGTATATAAAATCGTCGTAGATAAATGTTACATACAGATTTCAGATTTATATGTAATTACATACGAAAAAATTCGTATGTAAGTGTGTGCAGTTTTACATACGGATTTATCCATATGTAAGTGTGTGCAGGTTTACATACGGAAAAATCCATATGTAACTTTAATTCATTTTTTTTTATATATTTGATAGCACTAGATATCAGTTCCACACCTCAATGTTAGAACCATAAGTTGTTTTCATATACATATGATATGTAAGTAAGATCAAATTCAAAGCCTAAAATATTATAGAAAGGGGGAAACAAATGCAGATGAATACAACTTCATTACATGCTGATAGTTTACCTTCATACTAAAGAAAAAAGAAAAGGAAAAAAGAAATACAACAATGAAAAAAAAAAACAACCAACAAAAATTAATAATACTAAAAAATAACAATAGTATCAATAAGTTCATTCTTTTTTAAAATTGTCTTCATAGTCTTTATTGTCTTCAAGCTACAAAAATATATAATTATTTGGGCCATAAAAATCTCAAAAAAATAAATTATTAAAAATGCTAATTTTAAACTTGGAATTTGATTTTGTTCAAACAATATCTCCAGCAGACATGACAAAAATATTATTCTTATTGAAATTTACGCATAAATTTCACTATAAATATAAAAATAGGTATTTTTAATGGATATCCTTAATAAAAATTATCTATATGGTAAGTTATATATATATATATATATATATATATATATATATATATATATATGAGTATTTTAATTACTTCTCAACTTCAAAATATTTCCACTCCAGGAACAATTAACTGCAAGTAAAGAGAGCTACATTGTTTTTACTTGTTTAAAAAACCACCTTGTAAATTGAACTTTTCCTAAACTATAAATTTCTTTTTAAAAAAATATTTTTCTCTATTTCTTTTATAATTTTCCCTCAGATATGCTACTAAAGATTGAAATACTTACATGGGCATACCTTGAGAGAGCAATTCTTTGATTTAACCATTGGATCGATGCAGCACAACATTTGTTAGGAAACAAGAAAATCACACCCAAAAATAAGTCAAGAACACCAAAATCTACTGAATAATTTTCTGTATTAATAATTCTGCACTTTACATTTAGATTCCACAAAGGAAAATATTATTCCTTTTACATAGGATTTCCCTGTCTACCAAACAAAATACCCAAAATATATCTTTCACTAAACCGGTTGGTCTTTATTTAAAGACCACTAATCGCACTAACTGCTATTAACTACTACTAACCACTACTAACCGCTACTAATTACTACTAACCGTCTTTTATTTTTTATTTTTCCTATAATATACCTTCCAAGTCATCTCCTTATTTTGTGTCCTAACGTTAATCCCCTAAGACAAAACAACCTTGTCCTCAAGGTTGGAACAATGGAACCTTGGATCGATGCAGCACAACATTTGTTAGGAAACAAGAAAATCACACCCAAATATAAGTCAAGAACACCAAAATCTACTGAATAATTTTCTGTATTAATAATTCTGCACTTTACATTTAGATTCCACAAAGGAAAATATTATTCCTTTTACATAGGATTTCCCTGTCTACCAAACAAAATACCCAAAACATATCTTTCACTAAACCGGTTGGTCTTTATTTAAAGACCACTAATTGCACTAACCGCTATTAACTACTACTAACCACTACTAACCGCTACTAATTACTACTAACCGTCCTTTATTTTTTATTTTTCCTATAATATACCTTCCAAGTCATCTCCTTATTTTGTGTCCTAACGTTAATCCCCTAATACAAAACAACCTTGTCCTCAAGGTTGGAACAATGGAACCTTGATTTCGTGGCTCATCTTAAACACCATGATCTTTATCTACGCTTCCTGAAAGTATTGTGATATTATCTGATGGAGATCAAGCCCAAGAGAACATGGAGGCCACTCATCAAGCTCAAGAAGAGGTGGAGGCACAAATGGAGGACACCCATGGAGGTCAAAGTCCACCTCAAAGGATTACAAGAAGCATGTTCAAAGCCTTGGGAGCTAGAGGACATTTATTTTCTCTTTTTATAGTGTCTTTAGTTGAAGGTGCTTAGAGGAAAACCTTAGAAACCTCTTTTGTTATAGCATCTTTTAGGTTTTAAATAGGACCTTTAGGGGGGTGTATTAGTAGATAGGTGTAGGAGTAGAATAGGGGGTGCCAAAGTGAAGGAAGGGATCACACCTTCCTTGCTTAGGCAATTAGCGCCGGTTCTAGATGGCTTTTGGAGGGAATTTTGAATTGTTTAGCTTTCATTTTTCAGCACCTTAGGCTATAAATAGAGGTGCCTTCCTTGTAAAATTCAGATTTGAATTTTATCTAAAGAAACTATACTCAAAATTGGAGTGAGCATTTTGGAGAGCTTTGAGCTTCTTCTCTAGTCTTATCTTGAACGACCATGGTTTCCTCAAGTGGCGGCTTCCACACTCATCTAGGAGCATCCATACTTCTAGTGGCGTGATCATCCAACCTATCTTCCATCTTCATGAGCATTCTCTTCTCCTTCCTTTCTTCTTCTTCAATTGTTCATGTTATCTTGTGTTTTGAGTTGTCTAGCTTTCGGTTTTTCTATTTTCAGCACCTATATTCTGTTTTGTTTTTAAATTCTGTTCGGTTCTTTTGTTTTAAGTTCAATTCTGTTCGGTTTCTTCTTTTCCTTCTCCTTTGTTGATTCAATTTGACAATATTTGGTTCATCCAAATGAGTTTGGGATTTGGTACTTGTTATTGGTGAGTTCTTGATCTTAGAACCATGATCCAACTTCTAAGAAAGTGCCTCTACATTTTCCAGCTCAAGGTGATTCCTCAAAGTGTCAAGAATCTTGTTCTATGTGGCTATTGGAATCACATCATGTGGTATCATGAGTCTTAGGTTCATTCTTGTTAATTGTTGAGTTGTGTGCACTTTAATTTCAAGAGCTCTTTATTTTCTTGCAATTTAAGTTTCTGTTTTAGACTTTTAATTGAGTATTCTTGCTGTTTTTCTTTTGCTCCAAGTGTTTGTGGAAAGGTTTATGGCACTCATAATTCTTATGAGTATGGTTGCTCTTTTGGAATGGCATTATCCTTCCTAGAGTATACCTTAAGCTTCCTTTCACTTGTTACAATTTGTGTTGTGTCTTTTAATTTTTGAATCATGTCAAGTTTTGTCTTAGTCATGTTTTTCCATATATGTCATTACTTCTAGTAGTACTTTTATTGTTTTGATTGTTTCTTGCTTTGGTGTCCTATAATATTCTGAATTGATGTTGGTCCTTTGTGCATTTTCTTTTTAGAATTGAGTTCATACTTGTATTCTAGACCTATACAAGTTCCAATACATCATTTTCTATTATGTCTTTGCTAGTTCATCATTCTGTTTTTTATTCCTATTAGGATTCCTCTGTTTCTGAAAAGAGTGCTTACTGTTTTTCCTTATTGCAACTGATTTACGTACTGTAAAATTCTGAAATTCTGGATTTGAGATATTCAAAGTGTTAGAAAAGAATAAAAAAAAGAATCATTCAAAAATATGAAGTACACAAAAAATGATAAATAAAATAAAAAAAGTGTACATTCCTGCCGAAAAAAATACGGTAATCTGGCAGTGATTTTAAAAAATTTATTTCTCTCAATTGGCTTACTGTTTTTAATTGATTCCAGTGCCATTATTGAGTTAACATCTTGAAGTTTCTGTGGTATAAATTTCATAATCCAGTTCGCTCTACAACGTTCCAGTTAAATCAGTGAATATCAAACACAGTTTGCATAAAAAAAAAAAATTTTCCAGTAGCTAAATTTTTTTGTTTTCTTCATCTACTCTAGTGCTTTTCCTTAGGTATTCTTTTGTGTGCCTACTTTTCTCATTGAGTTCTTTATTTTCTTGATTGTCTTTCATTCTTACTCTTTGAGTTTGTCTTACATATAGTATTCCTTTTGCAATTACCTTTCCTTGCTTATACCTTTTCTTGTTTGTCTTTATTGTTTCTTTGGTTTTGTGGTGGTTTGCTCTTAAGATTGGTGTGCTTGCTTTGACATATTTCATTTGAGGATTCCAAGGCCTCAAGATCAGATTGGAGCAAGAACATTATTTCTTTGAGAGTGATATCTTTTTCAGCCTTAAATTCACTTCGGCAGTTTCAAGTGCAAAGCTCACTGTTTTTGCTAATTTTTAACTTGTTTGCTGTTTTGTGTGTTTGCTGTTTTTTATTTACAAATGGCTGGATCTTCAAGTGATGCATCCTACAAGCAGAATTCTCCTTCCAAAGCTTCCATTCTTGGTGAATTACATGAAGCTCAAAGAACAATTAGAAGGTTGGAGGAAAAAATGCAAAAGATGGAGGTCCAACAATCTAGACCATCTCCTTCTATCCATGATGGACATCATTCTCATAGACCATCTTCAAGAGCTTCTTCAAATGATGTTGGCCGTGAAGATGAGCATAGGAGAAGGAGACCTCCACCCCAAGTCCATGGACAAAGACATCATCACCAAGGGGAAAGAATTCACTACGGCAATGGCTTCTACCATGATGCAAA
This sequence comes from Phaseolus vulgaris, assembly GCF_000499845.2. Classification (NCBI taxonomy): domain Eukaryota; kingdom Viridiplantae; phylum Streptophyta; class Magnoliopsida; order Fabales; family Fabaceae; genus Phaseolus; species Phaseolus vulgaris. The sequence goes on along the minus strand of NC_023754.2, from coordinate 10,137,064 downwards.
GTCCAAGCTTCCTTCGGTCAAACTACCTTGCTTTAATGGTTCTAGTGATCCAAATGTGTATTTAGATTGGGAGGCTAAGTGTGAACAAATTTTTGAGATCCATGAGATCCAAGATGAGCATAAGCTCAAGCTAGCCACCCTAGAGTTTAGTGATTATGCCATGAAATGGTGGCATGGAATTGTAAAGGACATTATCTATCACAAGGGTCCTCCCGTGGACTCTTGGAACTCTTTAAAGGATCATATGCGCGCTAGGTTTGTGCCCCCACATTTTAGGAAAGACCTCATGTTGAGACTCCAACGGTTTCAACAAGGCACGCTAAATGTGGATGAATATTATAAGGAGCTTGAGACGCTTGTGCTTAAAATTGAATTAGAAGAAAGTGAAGAAGCCATGGTTGCTAGGTTTGTGAGTGGTCTTAGGAAGGATATCCAAGACATTGTTGAGTTACAAGAGTATTCATCATTGGGCTCTTTAGTTCATCTTGCAATGAAGGTGGAAGCCCAACTTGCTAAGAAAAACTCTTTTAAAAATGCTTCCAATAATGGATACTACTCCAAGTCTTGGAGAAACAAAACTTCTTTTTCAAAACATCCTTCCAAAGATTCTTCTTTCAAACCCAAGGAATCTAAGCCATCAACATCTAGACCTAAGTCTCCCACTAGAACATCTAACACTAAATGCTTTAAATGTATGGGTTATGGTCATATTGCTGCAAATTGTCCTTCAAAACGAAGTATGTACATGCATGAGGGCATTGTAGTTAGTGAGCATGATTCGGATTCTTCCAAGCATTCATTGCATTCTCATGCATCTAGTGAGGAAGAGAGAGAATGTCCACTTGAAGGGGACTTGTTAGTTGTGAGAAGACTTCTTGGACAAGTTTCACAACCTTTTGATGAAAGTCAAAGGGAAAATATTTTCCATACAAGATGTCTTATTCAAAACAACATTTGTTCCTTGATAGTGGATGGGGGTAGTTGTGCAAATGTGGCTAGTACAAGAGTAGTAGATAAGCTTGGATTGCCTACTATCTCTCATACAAAGCCCTACAAATTACAATGGCTTAGTGAAGTAGGAGAAATAATTGTTAATAAACAAGTCCTCATCCATTTCTCCATTGGAAAATACAAAGATGAGGTATTATGTGATGTTGTGCCCATGGAAGCCACTCATGTTCTTTTGGGAAGGCCTTGGCAATTTGATAGAAAAGTTTTACATGATGGCTTTACCAACAAATTATCTTTTGAATTCCATGGTCACAAGGTTACTTTAAAATCTCTCTCTCCAAGAGAAGTCCATGAGGACCAAGTTATCATGAAGAAAAAGAGGGAGAGTGAAAAAGATAAAAAAGATAAAAAAGATAAGAGTTCTAAGCCTACACTCCTTGTGTCTAGGCGTGACATTGAAAGGGAAATAGTGGCTCATCATCCTCTTCTTTTAGCCATCCCTAGAACTCTTAGCATAGAAACACTTGTTGATAGTCCTCATTGCTTGGAAAATTTGGTAGAAGAGTTCAAAGATGTGTTTCAAGATCCTCCAAATGGACTTCCACCTTTGAGAGGGATTGAACACCAAATTGATTTGATACCGGGCTCTTCTTTACCAAATCGTCCCGCATATAGGACCAATCCAAGTGAAACCAAGGAAATTCGCCAACAAGTTGAGGCTTTGATTGAAAAAGGGTGGGTGCAAGATAGCATGAGTCCTTGTGCTATGCCTATCATCTTAGTGCCAAAAAAGGATGGCACATGGCGAATGTGTTCGGATTGTAGGGCCATAAATAACATAACCATTAAGTATAGGCATCCCATACCTAGATTAGATGATTTGTTGGATGAATTACATGGTTCAAAAATCTTTTCAAAGATTGATCTTAAAAGCGGCTACAATCAAATCCGTATCAAACCGGGTGATGAATGGAAGACGGCTTTTAAGACCAACTTTGGTTTATATGAGTGGTTAGTTATGCCTTTTGGTTTAACTAATGCACCAAGTACCTTCATGCGCCTCATGCATCATGTTCTTAGACCTTTCATTGGTAAGTTTGTTGTGGTTTACTTTGATGACATTCTCATTTATAGCTTATCTTTGAATGACCATAGGTTGCATGTTAGGCAAGTTTTGGAAACTCTTAGGAAGGAACATTTGTATGCTAACCTTGCTAAATGTATGTTTGCTCTTGATCATATAGAATTCCTAGGGTTTGTTGTGAGTTGTAAAGGGGTCCATGTGGACAAAACCAAGGTGGTGGCCATTCAAAATTGGCCTACACCGAAATCTTTGAATGAGGTCCGAAGTTTTCATGGGCTTGCTTCTTTCTATAGAAGATTTGTCCCAAACTTTGGTACCATTGCCGCACCACTCAATGACATAGTGAAAAAGGATGTGGTCTTTCATTGGGGAGAAGCACAACAAAATGCTTTTGATACTTTGAAAGAAAAATTGACTAATGCTCCCATCTTGGCCCTTCCTAATTTCACTAAGACATTTGAGATTGAGTGTGATGCTTCAAGCATAGGTATTGGGGCTGTTCTCCTTCAAGAGGGCCACCCCATAGCCTATTTTAGTGAGAAATTGAAGGGAAGTCATCTCAACTATTCCACCTATGATAAAGAATTATATGCACTTGTTAGGGCTTTGTTTACTTGGCAACACTATCTTTTTCCCAAAGAGTTTGTGATACATAGTGATCATGAATCTCTTAAATATTTGAAAAGCCAAAACAAACTTAACAAGAGGCATGCTAAGTGGGTGGAATTCATTGAGCAATTTCCTTATGTGATCAAACACAAGCAAGGCAAAATAAATATTGTAGCGGATGCTCTTTCTAGAAGATACACCTTGCTAAATCTTTTAACCTCTCAATATCTTGGTTTTGATCACATTAAGGAACTTTATCATGATGACCTTGATTTTTCTCTCCTCTATCAAGAGTGTCTTAAGGGAGGACACAAAGATTTTTTTATTCAAGATGGTTTTCTTTTTAAAGGAAAACGTCTTTGTGTTCCCCAATGCTCTATTAGATTATCTCTTGTTAGAGAAGCTCATGAGGGGGGCTTAATGGGACATTTTGGGGTTGCTAAAACTTTGGATGTGTTGCATGAACATTTTTTTTGGCCTCATATGCATAAACATGTTCATAGTTTGTGTGATAAATGCATAGCTTGCCGCAAAGCTAAATCTAAAATGCATCCCCATGGTCTTTATACTCCTCTTCCTATCCCTTCAATGCCTTGGGTAGATATATCTATGGATTTCATCTTAGGCTTACCCAAGACATCAAAGGGAAAGGACTCCATTTTTGTGGTAGTGGATCATTTTTCAAAGATGGCTCACTTTATTCCTTGCCACAAAGTGGATGATGCATGCCACATTGCAAACCTCTTCTTCCAAGAAGTGGTTCGCTTGCATGGGATTCCTAGGTCTATAGTGTCCGATAGAGATCCTAAGTTCTTGAGTCACTTTTGGAAGACCTTGTGGGGCAAGCTTGGAACTAAGCTTTTATTTTCTACCACTTGCCACCCACAAACTGATGGTCAAACCGAGGTGGTGAATAGAACTTTAGGACAACTATTGCGATGCTTTATTTCGGGGAATCCTAGAGTGTGGGAGAATTTACTACCCCATGTTGAGTTTGCATATAACCGAGTAGTAAATTCTACCACCTCCCATTCTCCTTTTGAGGTGGTCTATGGGTTTAATCCCCTAACACCTCTTGATCTTCTTCCTATTCCCCTTCTTGACGATGTCTTGTGCAAAGATGGGGATGAAAAGGCTTCTTTTGTAAAAACTTTGCATAAAGACATCAAGAAGAGAATTGAGAAGAAGGTTGGCAAGTATGCTGAACTTGCCAATAAAAGGAGAAAAGCATTGTTGTTTGATGAGGGCGATTGGGTTTGGCTTCACTTGAGGAAGGATCGTTTTCCTACTCAAAGGAAGTCCAAACTAATGCCTCGAGGGGATGGACCTTTCCAAGTCCTCAAGAGGATTAATGACAATGCTTATGAGTTAGATATGTCTGATACATTCTTAGGTAGTCATACTTTTAATGTCAGCGATCTAACTCCTTTTTCTGTAGGTCTCCAGAATTCGTGGTCGAATTCTCTCCAACTCGGGGAGTATGATGGAGATCAAGCCCAAGAGAACATGGAGGCCACTCATCAAGCTCAAGAAGAGGTGGAGGCACAAATGGAGGACACCCATGGAGGTCAAAGTCCACCTCAAAGGATTACAAGAAGCATGTTCAAAGCCTTGGGAGCTAGAGGACATTTATTTTCTCTTTTTATAGTGTCTTTAGTTGAAGGTGCTTAGAGGAAAACCTTAGAAACCTCTTTTGTTATAGCATCTTTTAGGTTTTAAATAGGACCTTTAGGGGGGTGTATTAGTAGATAGGTGTAGGAGTAGAATAGGGGGTGCCAAAGTGAAGGAAGGGATCACACCTTCCTTGCTTAGGCAATTAGCGCCGGTTCTAGATGGCTTTTGGAGGGAATTTTGAATTGTTTAGCTTTCATTTTTCAGCACCTTAGGCTATAAATAGAGGTGCCTTCCTTGTAAAATTCAGATTTGAATTTTATCTAAAGAAACTATACTCAAAATTGGAGTGAGCATTTTGGTGAGCTTTGAGCTTCTTCTCTAGTCTTATCTTGAAGGACCATGGTTTCCTCAAGTGGCGGCTTCCACACTCATCTAGGAGCATCCATACTTCTAGTGGCGTGATCATCCAACCTATCTTCCATCTTCATGAGCATTCTCTTCTCCTTCCTTTCTTCTTCTTCAATTGTTCATGTTTCCTTGTGTTTTTGAGTTGTCTAGCTTTCGGTTTTTCTATTTTCAGCACCTATATTCTGTTTTGTTTTTAAAATCTGTTCGGTTCTTTGTTTAGTAGCTTAATTCTGTTCGGTTAATCAAGTTTCTATTCCTTTGTTGATTCAATTTGACAATATTTGGTTCATCCAAATGAGTTTGGGATTTGGTACTTGTTATTGGTGAGTTCTTGATCTTAGAACCATGATCCAACTTCTAAGAAAGTGCCTCTACATTTTCCAGCTCAAGGTGATTCCTCAAAGTGTCAAGAATCTTGTTCTATGTGGCTATTGGAATCACATCATTATCTATCATAGGGTGGGAACCCATTGGCTACTGCCTGCAAATTCAAGTTTGGAGGCTTAGGTCGTGGTGGGAATGAGAGGGGGGTTTTGTATAAAAGTTTCTACACTCAATAAGTTGAAATTGATGTTCTAGCCACATTCATTATCAAATCTTGAACCCACAATGAGTTCTTATGCTTATGAAGTAAATCTGAATTTGGGAAAAATTGATGCTTGGTTGCATCTCCACCTTCAACTTTCTTACTAGATAGCTCTATAATTGGCCTCTTAAGAAAAAGATCATTACAACACATAGTCTTCACTTTCTTTATTGATGCATCCCCTTATGCCCTTATCATTTCAGTTTCTCTTGCAAATCTCACTTCATTTTTGAGTTTTTCTTCGCTGCAGAGGATGTGATTCTTCATATCTGAACCTTCTCCCACATCTTGGGTCTTCTTTTCTTCATCATTAACAGATTTATCTCCTCCCTTAGACATTTTGTCCCCTTTCTTGATGTCATGCAACATTTCTTTTATTTCTAAAATGCTCTCTTTTATCCCGTGAATGTTTGTCTTCATCTCCGCCATTAACCTCCCATGTTCGCTGGTTACTCTCTCTAAAGCCACAATCCTTTGTTCTATCCTCATCTTTTTTTTATCCGGCAAGTCGGACCAATTTGTTAGGAAACAAGAAAATCACACCCAAAAATAAGTCAAGAACACCAAAATCTACTGAATAATTTTTTGTATAATAATTCTGCACTTTACATTCAGATTGCCCACAAAGGAAAATATTATTCCTTTTACACAGGATTTCCCTGTCTACCAAACAGAATACCCAAAACATATCCTTCACTAAATCGATTGGTCTTTATTTAAAGTCCACTAACCGCTATTAACTACTACTAACCATCCTTTATTTTTTATTTTTCTTATAATATACCTTCCAAGTCTTCTCCTTATTTTGTGTCCTAAAATATCTATCCAGATTTGGTGATGGTATTTTACACACTGCTATAACTGAGCTAAACTTCTCTGGATTAAGAATCAACAAAGGCAATCTTGGAGTGACAGAAGAGTTCAACAAAATGACCAAAGAAGCTAAGTCCCTTGAATGACCAAAGAAGCTTTAACCATTACATCTATCAAGTTTTGTTGTCATTTTATAATTATTGTTATACTTATTAGTATGATTATCAATATTAATATAATTAATAATATTAATATAATTAATAATATTAATATAATTAATAATATTAATATAATTAATAATATAAAAATTATTAATAATATTCATATATTTAATATCATTAATTTCATTAATATTATTATTATTCAGATTAGACATCTCACGAAAACAAGTTCTTCAGTTTTAGATATTCACAAACATACAAACATGAGTTTTTGAGTAATGTTGAGGAGAGAATAATTGCATTTTTGTCATAATAAGCCTAAATACATCTTATTTGTATCTTAACTCTGAGATATTTGAAGATATATCTTCTTTCAACATATGTGGAGAACAATACATGATAACTGATTTAGTTATAACTAACTAAATTATAAGATTCAAACTTATTTTTTTAATATTTTTAACTAGTTATAACTAAAAGCCTACTAATAGAGATTGATTCATTATCCTCTATATTTATGCATTTATACATAATAAAAACTTTATACTTAAGAATTTATATTTTATAATTATATTTATTTTTAGAAAGAGATAAAATTTAATAAATAGTACAACTCTATATCATTTATAAAGTATGAAGAAAAAAGAAGAACATAGTCAAATAAAAATAGTGTTAAATTGAAAAAAAAAAATTGTTGACCGGTGAATTATGTACTAATAATTATTTTATTCTATAAGTTCATGAATTATGATTATATGTTTTCTTTTTCACTTTCACACGTTAGTTGTATAATTTCTTAAATTGTTAATGTATCGGCCGATACTAGACGAGTCAGTCACTCGGTCTCCGTGACCGACCGATCGTATAAAAATAAGTATTGTAATTGTAGAGTGACACAATGAAAGTAAAATTGCTTCTTTAATAAAATTTATGGGTTCAAATTTAAAATAAATAAAAAAATAATATGTTTTTCACAATTACTAGTGTTATAATAATAATGAAATTAGTATTATATGATATTTTATATTAAATAATCATTATTAATTTATAAAAATTCAATATTTTTTTATTAATTATATTTTTATTAAAAGAAAAATAAAATATATGGTATTTTACATTACACATAAGTCTAAAGTGAGAAAAAAAATTGAATAATACAAATCATTATCTCTATTTTTACATTAGATGTTATGCACTTTTTTTATACAGTTTAATAGTTGTCAATAATAATAGTCTCTGGTTATTCAAGCTTTATTAGTTTTGTTGGGTGATATCATCTTCCTAATATTCCTAAGAACCAGCCAGCCCCACTTTTTTTTTATGAATAAACCAACAATAATGTTTTTACATATTAAAGTATTTATGTGGAACTTTCCTTCTGCTATGGAACATAGCTAAAAAAACTAGGGACGCAATTGTTGACAAAATTTAACATAAAACTAATTGTAAATGTATTTAACCCAACTTGATAGAATTAAGTTGAGTTACTCTTAGTGGTGCCTCCCAATGGAAGGGTTGTCCTTGTCCTCATAACAAGGTGTGGTTTTTTTGTTGGTAGGTTAGAGATTCTGGTACCGAAGAAGAATCAAAAGATCAAGAAGTAGGATAAAAAAAGGGAAAACCAAAAGTCTAATAGGAATGAGAGCATAATTGGATACAATACGTAAGTCCTAAATGGGCAAAGGAATAAGCCCCTCCACCTTGACAATAAATTGTTAGGAATTGATCCTGCCGGTTGACTTAGCGCAAGAGCGTTGTCTCGTCACGATCTTCCTCACCAGCTTGACACCCCGTGCCCTCCAAGTCCACTCCACAGATAGCCTCTCTGAGAACCTGAAAAACACACAGTGGCGCCTCTGCGGCCGGTGGCGCTTCGACGCTCAAGTCAGTGACAAGAACACCCAAAAAACTAAGAGAGAATATGCTATGTAGGACCGTACTGTAGGCACACAACCCTAGCAGTATCAGCCGTAATGAAAACGTACCTTTGCAGATTCTGTTAAGGTTACCTTTATAGCTAGGTATCTTCTCTCTCCAGGCCGTTATGCTTTTGGACGCGTGGCTCGCATCCAGCCTTGCACGTGTCGCCATCTGGGCTGGGATAGTAGGTAGCGCCCAGCCCTACACGTGTCGTCATCTGAGCTAAGGCAACTTGAGCGTCATTTCTCCATTGCTCCCAACCCTACACGTGTCGTCATCTGGATTGGGGCAACTTGAACGTCATTCTTGTGTAGTAACCAGCCGCACAGCTAAGTCCTAAACTCAAGGAGCAACCTAGCACATAATGCGCTGTGAAACACCACCCAACAAGGTGAGTATTGGATGCAACAAAGTGCATCATCTCTGTGATATCGCTCATCGCGAATGGCACCCTCCTTACTGCTACGCCATGCATGTTCTAGCTGGGGAAACCTTGCCACCAACAAATGTCCACTCTGGGAATCCTGTCGCTGATGAGCAAGGTGTTCCCTCCAACCCACTCGACCTTCATGCCCCATGCTGGTGCCACAATCGTCTTACTGAACTTACACGCTTGAAATTACCCTTCTGAGCCCTCAACAGCTTTAACTAAGTTTGCTGGGAGATCCGACGATGTGCTCCTTGTGGCGGCGTGTAAACCACCCGATCTCCTAGCATTCCCGGGCGATCTCTGATCATCCGTTCTCCTAGCACTCTCATACGGCGACTGCGACGTAACTCTGGTGACCGCCGGTTACGCACACTAGAGATCGGAGAACGCCAATTCAGCGATCGGCGACTATGCCCACTTCTGAACCATTCATCTTTTCTAGCCTACGCGTTCCATTGAGCACGCCCCACCTGAGCACGTGCAAGACACGTCATCACGCCTGATGACCTGGTCGGTACACAAGCCCCCCAGTCTTGAGCTGATAACTTGTTTTCAGCGGAAAGACTAAGAAGTTCACTACGCCATTTTCTTCTTCAATATATGCATGGTTTCGCCTTTATCTGCTGCGTAATCATCTGATATAACTGACTAACTCTTGTAGGCAGTAGGCGTGGGTCAATCTTAGTATCTAAAATCTAGCTCGCCTGACCTGCCAAGTGATATGCTCACTTCTAAGTCATCGCCTCAAACTCTGCTAACTTAGTTCTCGCCGTGTACTTCTTCTTTCGAGCTTCAAACACGAAGCCATGGGCTTCCTCAGATGCTATTTTCCTTTTTGTCTGCCAAGGCATCCTCTGCGGAGCTGCCTCGTATCTTGAGCTATCAACTTTGCTCATTCTGGGAGGAGAGCTGCCTTCAACGGATCCTTCTCTTCTCCCCCTGCATGCACTGAGAAACTTGCAATCTCGCCTCAATTCGCTCTCGCAAAGAGGTCTTGTATCTGTTCTGGCCTGCACCCGCTCTAGGCGAGGAGGACCTTTAATCTCTTCTCGCCTATTCTCGCTCACGGCGAGTAGGTCTTTTTAATCTTTTCTCGCCTACACTCGCTCGAGGCGAGGAGGTCTTTTTAATCTCTTCTCGCCTACACTCGCAACGGCGAGTAGGGCTTTTTAATCTTTTCTCGCCTACACTCGCTCGAGGCGAGGAGGTCTTTTTAATCTTTTCTTGCCTGAACTCACTCGAGGGTGATGAGGGCTTCCTCTGGTGCCTCAACTTGCCCAGGGGCTACCTGGATGCACTGAGGACTTTTGCCTGAACTCACTCGAGGGTGAGGAGGACTTTCTCCGGTGCCTCAACTTGCCCAGGGTGTACATCTCCTCCCCCTGGATGCACTGAGGACTTTTTCTCGCCTGAACTCGCTCAACGGCGAGAAGGACTTTATCTGGTGCCTCAACTTGCCCAGGGTGTACATCTCCCCCCCTGGATGCACTGAGGACTTTTTCTCGCCTGAACTCACTCGTCGGCGAGAAAGACTTTATCTGGTGCCTCAACTTGCCCAGGGTGTACATCTCCCCCCTGGATGCACTGAGGACTTTTTCTCGCCTGAACTCGCTCGTCGGCGAGAAGGACTTTTAATCTGGTGCCTCAACTTACCCAGGGTGTACATCTCCTCCCCCTGGATGCACTGGGGACTTTTTCTCGCCTGAACTCGCTCGTCGGCGATAAGGACTTTTAACCTTGCCTTCACTCGCTCAAAGGCGAGGAGGACTTCTTCTCTTTCTCGCTTGCACTCGCTCAAGGGCGAGGAGGACTTCTTCTCTTGCCTCAAAATGTACGAGAGCGCTGAGGGCTTTTTGCACTACTGGTACCTCCGATCGCCAAAAGACTAAAACTTTTTACTACTGCCACCGATCGCCGTAAAACGACAGGGACTTTAAAACTTTAACTATTGCCGCCGATCGCCAAAAAATGATGGGGACTTTAAAACTTTAACTATTGCCACCGATCGCCAATAAACGATGGGGACTTTAAAATTTTTACTATTGCCACCGATCGCCGAAAAACGATGGGGACTTTAAAACTTTTACTCATTGAAGCATGCAATATGACTTTACTGTTGCCCTAGATCACATATGAGTAATAAGGCCTTTTTTCTAAAACTCTCAAAGCCATAAGCATGCAGACTTAGAAGCTTTAAACTTTGAAAAACTCTTCTTTATTGGGTGGCCTCATTAAAAACCCTCCTTAGGGAAAAAAGAGTGCCCCCTTGAAATTGTTTTAACAGAAACTATTCAAATCTCTTCATATTCGTCTTTACTTACAAGGCTTTAACTGTAATACAACTTGAGATGCGTGGCGTTCCAAGTGCGAGGAATCGCCCCTCCTTCTAACGTCTCCAAGCGGTAGGCGCCATTCTCGAGCACCTCGGTTATTCTGAACGGTCCCGTCCACTTAGGCGATAACTTGTTCTGCATCTCATACTGATGGGCCTTCCTCATCACCAGATCGCCACTTCTAAACTGCCTTGACATTACCTTAGAGTTGTACCTTCGCCCAACTCTTCTCTTTACTGCTTCGGCCTTCACTCTCGCCTCCTCCCTGACCTCATCCAGCAAATCCAGATTCATTCTTCTTTCTTCGTTCGAGTCTTCCGCCACAAAGTTCTGGAATCTCGACGAGCTTTCCTGGATTTCGACTGGAATCATCGCATCACATCCATAAACCAAACTAAAGGGGGTCTCGTGGGTTCCTGACTGCTCAGTGGTGTGGTATGCCCAAACTATGCGGGGTACCTCTTCAGCCCACGATCCCTTAGCTTTCTCTAATCTTCTCTTCAAACCTCTCAGCAACACCCGATTGGCAGACTCCACTTGGCCATTCGTCTGTGGGTGCTCGACGGATGCAAACATCTGTTGTATCCCCACCTCTTCGCACAACATTTTCAAGAGGTGACTTGCAAACTGAGTCCCATTGTCTGACACCAGGCGTTTAGGCACACCAAACTGGCACACTATGTTCTTCCGTACAAAGCTCTCGATCTTGTGTGCGGTGACCTGGGCCACTGGCTCCGCTTCGATCCACTTGGTGAAGTATTCAATCGCCACTATCAAGTACTTCATCTGCCTGATCGCCAATGGGAAGGATCCCAGAATGTCAATTCCCCATGTATGAAACGGCCAGGGGCTGTAAATTGACTTCAGCTCTTCTGGGGTGCCTTGTGCGAATCGGCGTGCTGCTGGCATTGCTTGCAACGCTGGGCGTATCTCTTGCAATCTTCTCTCATCGTGGGCCAGTAATAGCCTGCACGAATAGTCCTTGTCGCCAGCGATCAACCTCCAATGTGGCTCCCGCAAATTCCCTCATGAAGCTCAGCCATAATCCTCGTGCACTTCTCTCCGTGTATACATACAAGAAGAGGGTTTGTGAATCCAAACCTGTACAGCTCGCCGTCAATAAGGGTAAACTTGCTGAAGCTCTTCTTTATTTTTCTGGCCTCAGTTGAGTCCACTGGAAGCACACCATCCGCTAAATAACGTTGGTAAGGCATTATCCACGTGTCTGGCTCGTGGACAGCGCAAACCTGCATCGATCTTGCCCCTTCCGCTGGGCGCGCTCTGACCCTCGGCGCCCTCAAAGTTTCCTGCGTGAGGGATCTATGACTTCTCGCCGGTCTTCCCATTGATCTACAAACGTGGAGAACTTGGTGGTCTGCCACGAATGCTCGAGGTGCTTTCAAAGTTTCTTGAATGACAGTCCTCTGCCTGCCCCCCTTGCCCGAACTGGCGAGCTTGGCTAGCAAGTCAGCTCGGGCATTCTGTTCTCTTGGCACGTGCACCACTTCAAATGAAGCGAAAGATCTTCTTAGCTCTTGCACGTACTCCAAGTAGGCTGCCATCTGCGGGTCCTTGGCTTGGAACTCGCCAGTTACTTGTCCTGTGACCAACAGCGAGTCGCTCTTGGCCATCAGCACTCTCGCCCCCATTTCCTTAGCCAGCAGGATTCCAACGATCAAAGCCTCATACTCTGCTTGGTTGTTGCTTGCTTTGAAAGCGAACCTCAATGACTGCTCTATCAACACTCCGTTGGGCCCTTCCAAAATGACCCCAGCCCCGCTGCCCAGCTGGTTGGACGACCCATCAACAGAGAGTACCCAGCGAAAGTCACCCTCGGCGTTCTGTGCCACCTCGGAGGACAACTCGACCACGAAATCAGCGAAGACTTGCCCTTTGATCGATCCCCGGGGTTCATACTTGATGTCGAACTCCGAAAGCTCGACCGCCCACTTCACCATCCTTCCAGCCACATCGGGCTTCTTCAAAACCTTCTGGATTGGCAGATCGGTCATCACCAGTACCGTGAAGCTCTGGAAGTAATGGCGCAATCTCCTCGCCGAGAATACAACCGCCAATGCTGCCTTTTCTAGGGCCTGGTACCTTACCTCCGGGCCTTGCAGCACCTTGCTAACGAAATATATAGGCCTTTGGATCTGGTCCTGATCCTGCACTAGCACTGCGCTGATCGCCCTCTCAGTTATGGCAAAGTACAGCCTGAGGGGTGTTATGTCTTGGGGCTTGCACAGAACTGGAGGGCTCGCCAAATATTCCTTGAGCTTCACGAAGTCCTCCTCACACTCCTTTGTCCAAACAAATCTGTTGTTCCTCTTCAAACATTGGAAGTATGGGTGGCCCTTCTCTCCGCTTGCCGATACGAATCGAGACAGGGTGGCCATCCGCCCCGTGAGTTGCTGCACCTCCTTCACATTGGCGGGGCTCCTCATTGCCAAAATGGCGGCGCACTTCTCGGGGTTAGCCTCGATTCCCCTCTCTGACAAGAGAAACCCCAGAAACTTCCCTGCTTCTACACCAAAAACGCACTTTTCAGGATTCAGTTTTAGCTTGTACCTGGCTATTGTATGAACAACTCTTCCAAGTCTGTGACGTGCTTGTCTTTCTCCAGGGACGTCACGACCATGTCGTCGACGTATGCCTGCACATTCCTTCCGAGCATGGGCGCAAGCACCATGTCCATCGGCCTTTGGTATGTGGCCCCTGCATTCTTCAACCCGAAGGGCATTACCTTGTAGCAATAACATGACCTTTCCGTCATGAAGGCGGTATTCTCTTCGTCCATGGGGTGCATTTTGATTTGGTTGTACCCCGAGAAGGCATCCAGAAAACTGAGCAGCTTGCACCCTGATGCACTGTCTACCAGGGCGTCTATGCTTGGCAAAGGGTAAGAGTCCTTCGGGTAGGCCTTGTTCAGGTCTGTAAAGTCAACGCACATCCGCCATTTTCCGCTGCTCTTCTTGACCAGGACAACGTTAGCGAGCCATTATGGATATTGGATTTCCCTGATGTGGCCCACTGCAAGTAGTTTCTGCGTCTCTTCTTCGATCGCCTGTCTCTTCTCCTCATTGAATTTTCTTCTTCTTTGGCGGATGGGCCTGACTTGGGGGTCCATTGCCAAACGATGGCACAAGAAATCGGGGTCGATCCCCGACATATCTGAAGCAGCCCACGCAAACACATCCAAGTGTCTACTTATTACCTCGGCGATCTGGTCTTGCGTCTTGCTATCCAGGGTTCTTCCCAACTTAAACACCTTACCGCTGATCTCCTTCTCGAGCCATTCCTCTACTGGCTGAGGTTTCCTCTCGCTGGCGATCAGCGCCCTTGTGATACCGGTTTCTCTGGCGGTCTCCGAGCAGTTTCTCTCCGACCTCGCCTCTACGTTCCCCATCAGCACATCGCCCTCGGCGACCACCTCTAACGCCGCATCCAAAACTCGCCGGGGTTCGCGCCCCGACTCCACGCCAGGGGGAGGCGTTGTGGTTACGTGGCACACAAACCTCTTGTTCTTGAGGCTGTTTTCATAACATTTCTTCGCCTCCTTCTGGTCGGAGTAAATAGTGATGATCATACCCTCTATAGACGGCAGCTTGACCTTCATGTGCCTCGTCGAAGGCACAACTCCTGTTCTGTTGAGCGTTGGCCTTCCCAACAGTATGTTGTACGCTGTACCGCCCTGGTAGTCGGAAGTGGTGACGTGGCATCAAGCTATGGTATAGGCGTGTTGATAAGACGCCAGGTTGGCAGAAGGGAAGGAAGTCGGGGGGTTCGTGAAGTCGTCAGTTATTAAGTTGGCGTGCTTCGATCTCCAGCATACCAGAACCGGCGGTCACCGGGTTAAAGATGAAGTCGCCAGATGTAAACTCAGGCGACCAAGTGATTAGAGATCGCCGAAGCAAGCACATCGCCGAAGATGAAGGTGGTGCAGATTATGAAGGCGGCCGGTGAGACCACAGGGAAGGTGTGTACGAAGGCACCCTAGCTCGCCAATCCAGCAGAGATCGCACTCCAGGACAGCTATGCACTGAGTAGTGTCATGCATAAGTAACTTAGCCAAAAGAGAGTCATAAGCAGCGCCCAAGTCAAGGAGGCTCCAGATGATGGCACGTGTACAGCTGGATGCGAGCCACGTGTCCAGATGTGTAACTGCCAGGAGAGAGAAAGTGCCCAGGTATATAAGGGTTTCCCAACGAACTTCTGAGGTACGCACGTTCAGATTGTCTTCTTTACGCTTGCGAGTTCTTGAGTATACTGTGAGAGAGAACTGGTTCACGGTTCCTTGAGAGTTCTTGAGTGTTACTCTTGAAGTATTTGGTGGTTCAGTCACTGACTTGGGCGTTGGAGTGCGATCGGCCGCAGCGGCGCCGCTATGTTCTTTTGCAGGTTCTTGAGCTGGATCGTGACGAAGGACGGAGGTTAACGCGGTGCACACGTCGATCCAAGTTTGACGAGGCAAGCTCCAACGTTTTGGTCAACAGGCAGGATCATCAGGCGCCCACCGTGGGGCCGTGTAAAACCTGTTCCCATCCACAGCGTGAGTTCTTGGAGGTTTTCGTAGTTTTCTGTGTGGTTATGTGCTGGTGCAACCGCTGTTCGCTGTTCATCTAGGTTTTGTTCGGTGATTTCGCGTTTTCCACCGTTCATTTGGGTTTTTGTTCGGTGAAGTGAAGTTTTCTGCTGCTTACGCGAGATTTGTTCGGTGAGATTTGAGTTCTTTGGCTCGTTTGGTTTTTCGTGGGAGAAGCGGTGGTTTCTGGTGGAGTTGCAGGTTTCTGTGGAGGTTCGCTGTGTTCTTGAGTTTTCTTGCGGAGTTTCGCGAAGTTTTGACCGATTGATCGCTGAATCGATCGTCGCTGAGGGAAGTGTTGTTCATTACACTCTGTGAATTGCCAAGTTTTCATGAGAAAAATGAGAAGCAACCGTTCAAGTCCAGTTGCGCCCGTTGCTGCTGAAGGCGCCAGCGCCATGACCTTGGCGCAGATGGTGGAGATTATGCGTTCGTTGCAGGCGAATGTGGAAGCCTCGCGCATAGAACAGGCGAGAATGCATGAGGACCTGGTCGCCTCTCGGGCCAGGAATGATGAGCTTAGCAAAGTGACTGAAGAGCTGCGTCAAGCTCTTCAGGAGCAGCGAGGGCGTCCAGTTGCTGAAGAGGTCGCGCCGTCAATGCCGCCTCGTGTTTTTCCTATGCCTTTCGCTCAGGCGATTACTGACACGCCTATTCCTGCGAGTGTGGTACCTGTTAAGGCTGTTTTCACCGGCGTGGAGGATCCTGAGGCTCATCTCACCACGTTCCATACGCAGATGATGCTGTCAGGAGGATCAGACGCCGTGTACTGCAAGATGTTCGTGAGCACACTTCAGGGAACGGCGCTGGAATGGTTTGTGAGCCTGCCTACAGGTCACATAACCAACTTCCAACAGTTTTCAAAGATTTTCGTCGAGCAGTACATCGTGAATAAGGCACCGCCCAGGGTGTCTTATGATTTGTTTGATATAAGGCAGTATCAGGGAGAGTCCCTTAGGGACTACCTGAATCGTTTTGGGGCGCAGATGGTCAGATCGCCGGCCAAAGATGAGGAAATGCTGGTCTACGCATTTAAGAAGGGCGTGCTGCCGGGACCATTCTGCGAGGCATTGATCAGGGCTCACCCCGCCACGTTTGCTGAGGTTAGGCGACTTGCGGTGGCCCACATCGCCGACGAGAGTGAAGTCGCCGAGAAGAGAGGGAGCGTGGCTCCCGCTAGGCCACGTGCCCAGACCAGGATCCAGCCACAGAGGGTGCTGGAGACAGCGGCGGCCAGAAGGGATCAGAGGACTCGCCATCCTTATGATCCAAGGAAGAACAAGGGCAGGGGCCAAGGACGCCCGCAACCAGCACGCCGGGAATACAATCGCCCGCCTAAGCACAAGTTTGTCATGGGATTGGCGGACCTGATCGCCATTCCCAACATATCAGCTAGGTTGAAAGCGCCCGAGAAGGTAGGCGACAAGGTGCTAGGACCAAAGCCAGACGCCTGGTGTGAGTTTCACCAGGGCTTTGGCCACACCGTGGATTCGTGCTTGGCTTTAGGATACCAGCTCGACGATCTGGTTAAGAGCGGGTTCCTAAATGACTATTTGCTGGATAGAAGGACGGGGGGCGCGTCGAGCTCCCAACCAGCAGGTGGAGAGGCTCAGCAGCATGAGATGCCTACACACGGGGAAATCCACACCATTGCAGGGGGTTTCTCGGGTGGTGGATGCACTGCATCGCAGAGAAAGAAGTACGCGAGGTCTGTGATGACGGTGGATATGTTTGAAGACCACTCGCCGGATGTAGACATTACGTTCACCAAGCAAGACCTTCGGGACGTTGTGCCTCATGACAACGATCCCATAGTCATCTCGTTGATCACGACAGACGTGATGTTCTGGCCGACTTTCACGCAGTTTGAACTACCCCTTGACCAGCTGAGGCCCTATGGAGGGTGTTTGTATGGTTTCGCTGGCGACCAGGTAGAGGTCAGGGGGTACATTGAGTTGAGGACTACGTTTACAGATGAGGCGGGTTCGAGAACGGAAAAAATCAAATACCTTGTCGTAAATGCTCCTTCAGCATACAACATCCTGCTGGGCAGACCCACGCTCAACAAGATAGGCGCTATACCGTCGACCCGGCACATGAAGGTGAAGTTGCCATCTATGGAGGGGGTGGTGATCACCATCAAATCCGACCAGAAAGAAGCGAAGAAGTGCTATGAGAATAGCCTGAAAAACAAGAGGTCGGTAAGTTACGTAACAACCACCCCGCCTCCCGGTGTGAAGCCCAGATCGACGGTAATAGAAGAGATCGCCGGAAGAGACGTGGTGATGGTGGATGCTGAGCTGGGGGAGGGGAACGCCGGTCTGGAGGAAGAAGAGGCGAGGAATCGCCCTGAGGAAGCGAGGGAGTTGGGAATCGCCAGGGCGGTGATCGCCAGAGAAACCAGGCCAAAACCCGTCGAGCAGTGGCTCGAGAGAGAGATCGGGGGAAAGATCTTCAAGTTGGGAAGATCCCTGGAGGTTGAGTTCCAGGACCAGATCGCCAAGGTGATAGAACGACATCTGGATGCGTTTGCATGGTCCGCTTCGGACATGCCCGGGATCGATCCCGACTTCTTGTGCCATCATTTGGCAATGGACAACTTGGTGAGACCAGTGCGGCAGAGGAGAAGAAAGTTCAATGAGGAGAGAAGGCAGGCGATCAGAGACAAAACACAGAAACTCCTCGCTGCAGGCCACATCAGGGAAGTCCAGTACCCTGAGTGGCTGGCCAATGTCGTGCTGGTGAAGAAGAGCAACGGGAAATGGCGCATGTGCGTCGATTTCACTGATCTAAATAAGGCTTGTCCAAAGGACTCATATCCTTTACCAAGCATAGACGCCCTGGTGGATAGTGCTGCAGGGTGCAAGTTGTTGAGTTTCCTGGATGCCTTCTCGGGGTATAACCAGATCAAGATGCATCCCATGGATGAAGAGAAGACTGCCTTCATGACCGAGAGATCGTGCTACTGCTACAAGGTGATGCCGTTCGGGCTGAAGAATGCGGGGGCCACGTACCAGAGGTTGATGGATCGAGTACTTGCACCGATGCTGGGAAGGAATGTGCAAGCGTATGTGGATGACATGGTCGTGACCTCGCCAGAGAAAAGCAAGCACGTTGCGGACTTGGAGGAATTGTTCACGACGATCGCCAAGTTTAGGTTGAAGCTGAATCCAGAGAAATGCATCTTTGGCGTGGAGGCTGGAAGGTTCCTGGGATTTCTCTTAACTGAAAGAGGAATAGAGGCCAACCCGGATAAGTGTGCCGCCATCTTGGCAATGAGGAGCCCAGCCACCGTGAAGGAAGTGCAGCAGCTCACAGGTCGGATGGCCGCCCTATCTCGCTTCGTGTCAGCTAGCGGAGAGAAGGGCCATCCCTATTTCCAGTGTTTAAGGCGCAATAACAAATTTGCTTGGACGAAGGAGTGTGAGGAAGCCTTCGTCAAGCTGAAGGAGTACCTGGCGAGCCCGCCGGTTTTGTGCAAACCGCTGGTGGGAACCCCTCTCAGGTTGTATTTTGCTGTAACTGAGAGAGCGGTGAGTGCGGTGCTCGCCCAGGATCAAGATCAGGCTCAAAAGCCTATTTATTTTGTTAGTAAGGTGCTGCAGGGCCCCGAAACGAGATATCAGGCCCTGGAAAAGGCTGCACTGGCTGTGGTATTTTCGGCGAGGAGGTTACGCCACTATTTCCATAGCTTCACGATACTGGTGATGACTAACTTGCCCATCCAGAAGGTCTTGAAGAAGCCTGACGTTGCTGGGAGGATGGTGAAGTGGGCGGTAGAGCTGTCGGAGTTTGATATTAAGCATGAGCCCCGAGGTCCGATTAAGGGACAGATTTTCGCAGATTTCGTGGTTGAGCTCTCATCTGAGGCGACACGAGTTGAAGGGGACGATTTCCGTTGGGTGCTCTCGGTGGATGGATCGTCGAACCAGCAGGGTAGCGGTGCTGGAGTCATCTTGGAAGGACCCAACGGCGTGCTAATCGAACAATCTTTGAGGTTTGCCTTCAAGGCCAGCAACAATCAAGCAGAGTATGAGGCGCTGATCGCCGGAATTTTGCTGGCCAAGGAGATGGGAGCCAAGGTGCTGATGGCTAAGAGTGACTCGCTGCTAGTCACGGGGCAAGTAACAGGCGAGTTCTAGGCTAAAGATCCACAAATGGCGGCTTACCTGGAGTATGTGCAGGAATTGAAGAGTTCCTTTGCCTCCTTTGAAGTGGTGCATGTGCCCAGAGAGCAGAATGCCCGAGCTGACTTGCTAGCTAAGCTCGCCAGTTCAGGCAAGGGGGGTAGGCAGAGGACGGTGATTCAAGAAACTCTGAAGACGCCGAGAGCATTTGTAGCAGATCACCTGGTTCTTCAGATAAGCAAGTCGACGGAGAAAGCGACGAGGAGTCACAAATCCTTGACTCAAGAGACATTGAGATCGCCGAGAATTAGAGCATGTCGAGGAGAGAAGGTGAACATGACGCAGGTCTGCGCTACGCATGAGCCAGACACCTGGATAACACAGTACAAGCGGTGCCTGGCAGATGGCCTTCTCCGGCTGGATACAGCAGAGGCTAGGAAGATAAAGAAGAATTCTAGCAAGTTCACATTGATTGATGGCGAGTTGTACAGGTTTGGGTTCACTCACCCACTCCTGGAATGCGTGCATGGCGAGAAATGCACGAGAATTATGGCAGAGCTCCATGAAGGGATATGCGGAAGCCACGTCGGGGGTCGAGCTCTGGCCGCAAGGACTCTCCGTGCAGGTTACTATTGGCCAACGATGAGAGAAGATTGCAAGAGGTATGCGCAGTGTTGCAAACAATGCCAACAGCACGTCGATTGGCACAAGGCGCCTCCCGAGGAGTTGAAGTCGATCTACAGCCCTTGGCCGTTTCATACATGGGGAATCGACATCCTGGGACCTTTCCCGCTGGCGATCAGGCAGATGAAGTACTTGGTGGTGGCGATTGAATATTTCACCAAGTGGATCGAAGCAGAACCAGTGGCCCAGATCACCGCACACAAGGTCGAAGGTTTCGTGTGGAAGAACATTGTGTGCCGGTTTGGTGTGCCCAAGCGCCTGGTGTCGGACAATGGGACTCAGTTTGCAAGTCACCTGTTGAAGAAGCTGTGCGAAGGGGTGGGAATTCAACAAGTGTTTGCATCCGTCGAGCACCCTCAGACGAATGGTCAAGTAGAGTCAGCCAATCGGGTGTTGCTAAGAGGTTTGAAGAGAAGGCTAGAGAAAGCCAAAGGAAGCTGGGCTGAGGAGGTACCCCGTATAGTCTGGGCGTACCACACCACCGAGCAGTCAGGAACCCATGAGACCCCGTTCAGCTTGGTCTATGGGTGTGACGCAATGATTCCAGTGGAGATCCAGGAGAGCTCGCCGAGATTCCAGAACTTCGTAGAGGAAGACTCGAATGAGGAGAGAAGGTTGAACCTGGATCTATTGGATGAGGTCAGGGAAGAGGCGAGGTTAAAAGCTGAGGCGGTGAAGAGAAGGATTGAACGAAGATATAACTCGAAGGTGATGCCGAGACAGTTCAGAGAGGGCGACCTGGTGATGAGGAAAGCCCACCAGTATGAGATGGAGAATAAGCTGTTGCCTAAGTGGACGGGACCGTTCAGAATAACCGAGGTGCTCGGGAACGGCGCCTACCGCTTAGAGACATTGGAAGGAGGGGCGATTCCTCCCACTTGGAACGCCACACACCTCAAGTTATATTACAGTTAAGAACTTTGTAAGTAAAGACAAACACGAAGTTATATTACAATGTTTCTGTTAAAACAGTTTGAAGGGGGCACTCTTTTTTCCCTAAGGAGGGTTTTTAATGAGGCCACCCAATAAAGAAGAGTTTTTGAAGCTTAAAGTTGTTTTAGATTGCATGCTTGTTGTTTTCCGAAAGTTTTGAAGAAAGACCTTGTCACTTATATGTGATTTAAGGCAAGTTAAAGATATGTTGCATGCTTTCTAAAAAGTTTCTAAGTTCTCATCGTCTTTCGGCGATCGGAGGCATCAGTTAAAGCTAAAGTCCTCATCGTCTTTCGGCGATCGGAGGCACCAGTTAAAGTTAAAGTCCTCATCGTCTTTTGGCGATCGGAGGCACCAGTTAAAAGACCTCAACGCCCTCGCGCGCCCTGAGGCGAGATAAAGACCTCCTCGCCGTCGAGCGAGTGCAGGCGAGGAAGAGTGAAAAGTCCTTAGTGTTTCTGGGGGGGAGAAGATGTAACCCCTGGGGCAATGTAGAGGCACCAGTAAAAAGTCCTCAGTGTTTCTGGGGGGGGAGAAGATGTAACCCCTGGGGCAATGTAGAGGCACCAGCGAAAAGTCCTCAGTGTTTCTGGGGGAGAGGAGATGTAACCCCTGAGGCAATGTAGAGGCACGAGTTAAAGACCTTCTCGCCTATGGGCGAGTTCAGGCGAGTTAAAGACCTTCTCGCCCATGAGTGAGTTCAGGCAAGATAAAATCCTTCTCGTCTCGAACGAGTTCAGGTATGGTGCAAAGGGCGGAAGAAGTTTGGAGGGTGGCTAAGGTAGGTTCGAAGAGAACGCCTAGCCACCCGGTCTCTTGTTCTGAAGATCAGGGAGGTAGAGAAGGATCCGAAAGGCGCCTCTACCCCCAGATGAAGGAACAATGGCCAAGTTATGAGGCCAGGAAGAAGCTGATATCGCCAAGAGTCTTTGACGACCAGGAAAAGTTCAAGCAGTGGCAAGAAAGTTAAAGACCCGTTTTGATGAAGCAGGTCGGGTGAGCGGTGTCTTAAGCCATTAGTTGAGTTAAAGTTCGTTGTTTGAAGAGTGATTTCAGGCTAAGGTTCGTTACCTTAAGGTTGCAAGTTGTTAGAGAGTTTTTATTCGAAAGTCAGTGGTTCGAAGCAGTTAAGTATATGATCGCGCTTACGGAATTGCTAAGTTAATTTCTTGAAGAAAATTGTGCAAGGAAAGATAAAGCAGACTTAGAAGTTACGAGAAGAATACAAAGACCTTATCATAAAATAAACATCAGTTTGTCATAAAGTGAATATCAGTTCAAGGCACATGTACAGAAAAATAGAAAGTTTATTACAATCATATATAAGGGGAAAGCATAAAGGTAGTGGATGGAGGGAATCAATCAGTCTTCAGCAGGAACAACCTTCCCGTCCACCACCTCGTTGTTGAGAGACAGCATGGTAAGATCTAGATCGGGGAACAGACAGGCGAACTGTTCCCGGGCGGCCTCGAATCCAGCAGCAAGAATCTGGGCAGAGCTCAGCTCAAGTTCTTCGATTTGTTTCTTTAGCCCCTCATTCTGCTGCTTTAGCTCTTCAGCTTGCTTCTTAAGTTCTTCAACTTCTTCCTGAGCTTGAAGAAGGTCTTTAGTAACCTTCTTGGATTCTGCCTGCACCTGGGCCAGCTCAGCGGCGATCTTCCCGTTCTCTTTGTTGGCTTCGGCAAGCTTGGCCACGGTGTCGTCTCTCTCCTTTTCCACCTTCTCCAGGAAGACCTCCCGATCGGTTGACCTTTGTTCGAGCTTCTTCACCTTGGCGGCGTCAGTTTTAATCAAGGCCTCCAGGTCAGCCACTTTGACGCGATAAGGTACTAGCTTGCTCTCCAGCTCAATTTTCTCTTGAGCCAAGAGCTGCACCTTATGGCGTAGATCGGTGGCCTCCTTGCGCGCCACCCGGAGCTCGGTGCTCATGGCATCTTCTACTCGGGAGTGCTCGATCTCGGCGAGTGTCAGATTGCAGGATAACCTCTCCGCCTCAATCCTTATGGAGTTATTCTCAGCTCGGAGTGTGAAGAGGTCATCCTGGAGCTTCCTGGTGGAGCTCTCCACAACTTTAGATATAATGGAGGGGAAATCCTCCGCCATCATCTTTAGTTTTGCTGAGAAGGGCTCCCACATCCTCTTGACCTCAAGAGAGAGGTTTGCTTGTGGAGGCACCGGGTGGGCTTGTTGTTGGTTTTCGCTGCCACCTTCTTGAGTTGGTTGCTCAGCGGGTGCTTCTTGGCGTGGTGGCGACGTTGGGGATTCAGTAATAAGAATTGGAGAGTGGTGAGCACCTTAATCCCCGACTGGTGCAGCGTTTGCGGTTGAGGCGTTTGAAGGAGGACCCCCTCCAGCTGATACATAAGGTGTGGAGGTGCTCGGGGGGTTCTCCATGAAGTTGGCTTCGGCGGCCTCAACCACAGGAGGCGCAGACGCCAATGGAATCGCTTGGACTGGCGAGGCAGGAGCTGGTGGAGGAAGCAATGTTGGAGGCGGAGCTGGTGTGGATGGCGGTGTTGATGTTGGAAGTGGAGGTGGAGCTGATGGTGAAGAAGGCACCACCCTCTTCCTCTTGGTGACAAGGCCATCTTCTGTCGCCTCATCATCTTCTTCTTCTTCCTCATGGACTACTTGGGGGGCTTTCCTCTTTGGTTTCCTGAGGATAAGCTTTTTGCGCTGGTTGGCGGGTTGGACCTCGGGAGGAGTTGGGCCTTTGGGTGGCGATCTGCCCTGTGCGGTGGCGATCTCCACCACCGAGTTTGGCACGGTTTGGGAACCCGATGCCAACCCGTGGGCTCGGGCGAGTGCCCTCAGTTCAGCAAGTTTTCCTTGGCCCAACATACGATCTGCATAAAGCAAAGATGCATGGGTTAGCTCAGAGAGAAAATAAACGCATAAGTCAGTATGCAACAGAAAGCAGATCAGTGGTGCAGAAAATAAAACCAAAGTCTTGTGCACAACGCACAAGACGCCCAGAAACAGTTAACAGAGGTAATGTCAAAATAAAGACTTAGACGTTGAGGTGAGTTCTTGATGGAGATCAAGCCCAAGAGAACATGGAGGCCACTCATCAAGCTCAAGAAGAGGTGGAGGCACAAATGGAGGATGCCCATGGAGGTCAAAGTCCACGTCAAAGGATTACAAGAAGCATGTTCAAAGCCTTGGGAGCAAGAGGACATTTATTTTCTCTTTTTGTAGTGTCTTTAGTTGAAGGTGCTTAGAGGGAAACCTTAGAAACCTCTTTTGTTATAGCATCTTTTAGGTTTTAAATAGGACCTTAGGGGGGTGTATTAGTAGATAGGTGTAGGAGTAGAAAAGGGGGTGCCAAAGTGAAGGAAGGGATCACACCTTCCTTGCTTAGGCAAATTAGCGCCGGTTCTAGTGGCTTTTGGAGGGAGTTTTTGAATTGTTTAGCTTTCATTTTTCAGCACCTTAGGCTATAAATAGAGGTGCCTTCCTTGTAAATTTCAGATTTGAATTTTATCTAAAGAAACTATACTCAAAATTGGAGTGAGCATTTGGAGAGCTTTGAGCTTCTTCTCTAGTCTTATCTTGAAGGACCATGGTTTCCTCAAGTGGCGGCTTCCACACTCATCTAGGAGCATCCATTCTTCTAGTGGCGTGATCATCCAACCATTCCTCCATCTTCATGAGCATTCTCTTCTCCTTCCTTTCTTCTTCTTCAATTTGTTCATGTTATCTTGTGTTTTGAGTTGTCTAGCTTTCGGTTTTTCTATTTTCAGCACCTATATTCTGTTTTGTTTTTAAATTCTGTTCGGTTCTTTTGTTTTAAGTTCAATTCTGTTCGGTTTCTTCTTTTCCTTCTCCTTTGTTGATTCAATTTGACAATATTTGGTTCATCCAAATGAGTTTGAGAATTGGTACTTGTTATTGGTGAGTTCTTGATTTTAGAACCATGATCCAACTTCTAAGAAAGTGCCTCTATATTTTCCAGCTCAAGGTGATTCCTCAAAGTGTCAAGAATCTTGTTCTATGTGGCTATTGGAATCACATCATGTGGTATCATGAGTCTTAGGTTCATTCTTGTTTAATTGTTGAGTTGTGTGCACTTTATTTCAAGAGCTCTTTTTAATTTCTTGCAATTTAAGTTTCTGTTTTAGAATTTTAATTGAGTTTTCTTGCTGTTTTTCTTTTGCTCCAAGTGTTTGAGGAAAGGTTTATGGCACTCATAATTCTTATGAGTATGGTTGCTCTTTTGGAATGGCATTATCCTTCCTAGAGTTTACCTTAAGCTTCCTTTCATTTGTTACAATTTGTGTTGTGTCTTTTAATTTTTGAATCATGTCAAGTTGTGTCTTAGTCATGTTATTCCATATATGTCATTACTTCTAGTAGTACTTTTATTGTTTTGATTGTTTCTTGCTTTGGTGTCATATAATTTTCTGAATTAATGTTGATCCTTTGTGCATTTTCTTTTTAGAATTGAGTTCATACTTGTATTCTAGACCTATACAAGTTCCAATACATCATTTTCTATTATGTCTTTGCTAGTTCATCATTCTGTTTTTTTATTCCTATTAGGATTCCTCTGTTTCTGAAAAAAGTGCTTACTGTTTTTCCTTATTGCAACTGATTTACATACTGTAAAATTCTGAAATTCTGGATTTGAGATATTCAAAGTGTTAGAAAAAAATAGAAAAAAGAATCATTCAAAATATGAAGTACACAAAAAATGATAAATAAAATAAAAAAAGTGTACATTCCTGCCGAAAAAAATACGGTAATCTGGCAGTGATTTTGAAAAATTTATTTCTCTCAATTGGCTTACTGTTTTTAATTGATTCCAGTGCCATTATTGAGTTAACATCTTGAAGTTTCTGTGGTATAAATTTCATAATCCAGTTCGCTCTACAACGTTCCAGTTAAATCAGTGAATATCAAGCACAGTTTGCATAAATTTTTTTTTTCCAGTAGCTAATATTTTTTTTGTTTTCTTCATCTACTCTAGTGCTTTTCCTTAGGTATTCTTTTGTGTGCCTACTTTTCTCATTGAGTTCTTTATTTTCTTGATTGTCTTTCATTCTTATTCTTTGAGTTTGTCTTACATATAGTATTCCTTTTGCAATTACCTTTCCTTGCTTATACCTTTTCTTGTTTGTCTTTATTGTTTCTTTGGTTTTGTGGTGGTTTGCTCTTAAGATTGGTGTGCTTGCTTTGACATATTTCATTTGAGGATTCCAAGGCCTCAAGATCAGATTGGTGCAAGAACATTATTTCTTTGAGAGTGATATCTTTTCAGCCTTAAATTCACTTCGGCAGTTTCAATTGGAAAGCTCACTGTTTTTGTTAATTTTTAACTTGTTTGCTGTTTTGTGTGTTTGCTGTTTTTTAATTACAAATGGCTGGATTTTCAAGTGATGCATCCTACAAGCAGAATTCTCCTTCCAAAGCTTCCATTCTTGGTGAATTACATGAAGCTCAAAGAACAATTAGAAGGTTGGAGGAAAAAATGCAAAAGATGGAGGTCCAACAAGCTAGACCATCTCCTTCTATCCATGATGGACATCATTCTCATAGACCATCTTCAAGAGCTTCTTCAAATGATGTTGGCCGTGAAGATGAGCATAGGAGAAGGAGACCTCCACCCCAAGTCCATGGACAAAGACATCATCACCAAGGGGAAAGAATTCACTACGGCAATGGCTTCTACCATGATGCAAAGTCCAAGCTTCCTTCGGTCAAACTACCTTGCTTTAATGGTTCTAGTGATCCAAATGTGTATTTAGATTGGGAGGCTAAGTGTGAACAAATTTTTGAGATCCATGAGATCCAAGATGAGCATAAGCTCAAGCTAGCCACCCTAGAGTTTAGTGATTATGCCATGAAATGGTGGCATGGGATTGTAAAGGACATTATCTATCACAAGGGTCCTCCCGTGGACTCTTGGAACTCTTTTAAGGATCATATGCGCGCTAGGTTTGTGCCCCCACATTTTAGGAAAGACCTCATGTTGAGACTCCAACGGTTTCAACAAGGCACGCTAAATGTGGATGAATATTATAAGGAGCTTGAGACGCTTGTGCTTAAAATTGAATTAGAAGAAAGTGAAGAAGCCATGGTTGCTAGGTTTGTGAGTGGTCTTAGGAAGGATATCCAAGACATTGTTGAGTTACAAGAGTATTCATCATTGGGCTCTTTAGTTCATCTTGCAATGAAGGTGGAAGCCCAACTTGCTAAGAAAAACTCTTTTAAAAATGCTTCCAATAATGGATACTACTCCAAGTCTTGGAGAAACAAAACTTCTTTTTCAAAACATCCTTCCAAAGATTCTTCTTTCAAACCCAAGGAATCTAAGCCATCAACATCTAGACCTAAGTCTCCCACTAGAACATCTAACACTAAATGCTTTAAATGTATGGGTTATGGTCATATTGCTGCAAATTGTCCTTCAAAACGAAGTATGTACATGCATGAGGGCATTGTAGTTAGTGAGCATGATTCGGATTCTTCAAAGCATTCATTGCATTCTCATGCATCTAGTGAGGAAGAGAGTGAATGTCCACTTGAAGGGGATTTGTTAGTTGTGAGAAGACTTCTTGGACAAGTTTCACAACCTTTTGATGAAAGTCAAAGGAAAAATATTTTCCATACAAGATGTCTTATTCAAAACAACATTTGTTCCTTGATAGTGGATGGGGGTAGTTGTGCAAATGTGGCTAGTACAAGAGTAGTAGATAAGCTTGGATTGCCTACTATCTCTCATACAAAGCCCTACAAATTACAATGGCTTAGTGAAGTAGGAGAAATAATTGTTAATAAACAAGTCCTCATCCATTTCTCCATTGGAAAATACAAAGATGAGGTATTATGTGATGTTGTGCCCATGGAAGCCACTCATGTTCTTTTGGGAAGGCCTTGGCAATTTGATAGAAAAGTTTTACATGATGGCTTTACCAACAAATTATCTTTTGAATTCCATGGTCACAAGGTTACTTTAAAATCTCTCTCTCCAAGAGAAGTCCATGAGGACCAAGTTATCATGAAGAAAAAGAGGGAGAGTGAAAAAGATAAAAAAGATAAAAAAGATAAGAGTTCTAAGCCTACACTCCTTGTGTCTAGGCGTGACATTGAAAGGGAAATAGTGGCTCATCATCCTTTTTTTTTAGCCATCCCTAGAACTCTTAGCATAGAAACACTTGTTGATAGTCCTCATTGCTTGGAAAATTTGGTAGAAGAGTTCAAAGATGTGTTTCAAGATCCTCCAAATGGACTTCCACCTTTGAGAGGGATTGAGCACCAAATTGATTTGATACCGGGCTCTTCTTTACCAAATCGTCCCGCATATAGGACCAATCCAAGTGAAACCAAGGAAATTCGCCAACAAGTTGAGGCTTTGATTGAAAAAGGGTGGGTGCAAGATAGCATGAGTCCTTGTGCTATGCCTATCATCTTAGTGCCAAAAAAGGATGGCACATGGCGAATGTGTTCGGATTGTAGGGCCATAAATAACATAACCATTAAGTATAGGCATCCCATACCTAGATTAGATGATTTGTTGGATGAATTACATGGTTCAAAAATCTTTTCAAAGATTGATCTTAAAAGCGGCTACAATCAAATCCGTATCAAACCGGGTGATGAATGGAAGACGGCTTTTAAGACCAACTTTGGTTTATATGAGTGGTTAGTTATGCCTTTTGGTTTAACTAATGCACCAAGTACCTTCATGCGCCTCATGCATCATGTTCTTAGACCTTTCATTGGTAAGTTTGTTGTGGTTTACTTTGATGACATTCTCATTTATAGCTTATCTTTGAATGACCATAGGTTGCATGTTAGGCAAGTTTTGGAAACCCTTAGGAAGGAACATTTGTATGCTAACCTTGCTAAATGTATGTTTGCTCTTGATCATATAGAATTCCTAGGGTTTGTTGTGAGTTGTAAAGGGGTCCATGTGGACAAAACCAAGGTGGTGGCCATTCAAAATTGGCCTACACCGAAATCTTTGAATGAGGTCCGAAGTTTTCATGGGCTTGCTTCTTTCTATAGAAGATTTGTCCCAAACTTTGGTACCATTGCCGCACCACTCAATGACATAGTGAAAAAGGATGTGGTCTTTCATTGGGGAGAAGCACAACAAAATGCTTTTGATACTTTGAAAGAAAAATTGACTAATGCTCCCATCTTGGCCCTTCCTAATTTCACTAAGACATTTGAGATTGAGTGTGATGCTTCAAGCATAGGTATTGGGGCTGTTCTCCTTCAAGAGGGCCACCCCATAGCCTATTTTAGTGAGAAATTGAAGGGAAGTCATCTCAACTATTCCACCTATGATAAGGAATTATATGCACTTGTTAGGGCTTTGTTTACTTGGCAACACTATCTTTTTCCCAAAGAGTTTGTGATACATAGTGATCATGAATCTCTTAAATATTTGAAAAGCCAAAACAAACTTAACAAGAGGCATGCTAAGTGGGTGGAATTCATTGAGCAATTTCCTTATGTGATCAAACACAAGCAAGGCAAAATAAATATTGTGGCGGATGCTCTTTCTAGAAGATACACCTTGCTAAATCTTTTAACCTCTCAATATCTTGGTTTTGATCACATTAAGGAACTTTATCATGATGACCTTGATTTTTCTCTCCTCTATCAAGAGTGTCTTAAGGGAGGACACAAAGATTTTTTTATTCAAGATGGCTTTCTTTTTAAAGGAAAACGTCTTTGTGTTCCCCAATGCTCTATTAGATTATCTCTTGTTAGAGAAGCTCATGAGGGGGGCTTAATGGGACATTTTGGGGTTGCTAAAACTTTGGATGTGTTGCATGAACATTTCTTTTGGCCTCATATGCATAAACATGTTCATAGTTTGTGTGATAAATGCATAGCTTGCCGCAAAGCTAAATCTAAGATGCATCCCCATGGTCTTTATACTCCTCTTCCTATTCCTTCAATGCCTTGGGTAGATATATCTATGGATTTCATCTTAGGCTTACCCAAGACATCAAAGGGAAAGGACTCCATTTTTGTGGTAGTGGATCGTTTTTCAAAGATGGCTCACTTTATTCCTTGCCACAAAGTGGATGATGCATGCCACATTGCAAACCTCTTCTTCCAAGAAGTGGTTCGCTTGCATGGGATTCCTAGGTCTATAGTGTCCGATAGAGATCCTAAGTTCTTGAGTCACTTTTGGAAGACCTTGTGGGGCAAGCTTGGAACTAAGCTTTTATTTTCTACCACTTGCCACCCACAAACCGATGGTCAAACCGAGGTGGTAAATAGAACTTTGGGACAACTATTGAGATGCTTTATTTCGGGGAATCCTAGAGTGTGGGAGAATTTACTACCCCATGTTGAGTTTGCATATAACCGAGTAGTAAATTCTACCACCTCCCATTCTCCTTTTGAGGTGGTCTATGGGTTTAATCCCCTAACACCTCTTGATCTTCTTCCTATTCCCCTTCTTGACGATGTCTTGTGCAAAGATGGGGATGAAAAGGCTTCTTTTGTGAAAACTTTGCATAAATACATCAAGAAGAGAATTGAGAAGAAGGTTGGCAAGTATGCTGAACTTGCCAATAAGAGGAGAAAAGCATTGTTGTTTGATGAGGGCGATTGGGTTTGGCTTCACTTGAGAAAGGATCGTTTTCCTACTCAAAGGAAGTCCAAACTAATACCTCGAGGGGATGGACCTTTCCAAGTCCTCAAGAGGATTAATGACAATGCTTATGAGTTAGATATGCCTGATACATTCTTAGGTAGTCATACTTTTAATGTCAGCGATCTAACTCCTTTTTCTGTAGGTCTCCAGAATTCGTGGTCGAATTCTCTCCAACTCGGGGAGTATGATGCAGATCAAGCCCAAGAGAACATGGAGGCCACTCATCAAGCTCAAGAAGAGGTGGAGGCACAAATGGAGGATGCCCATGGAGGTCAAAGTCCACCTCAAAGGATTACAAGAAGCATGTTCAAAGCCTTGGGAGCAAGAGGACATTTATTTTCTCTTTTTGTAGTGTCTTTAGTTGAAGGTGCTTAGAGGGAAACCTTAGAAACCTCTTTTGTTATAGCATCTTTTAGGTTTTAAATAGGACCTTAGGGGGGTGTATTAGTAGATAGGTGTAGGAGTAGAAAAGGGGGTGCCAAAGTGAAGGAAGGGATCACACCTTCCTTGCTTAGGCAAATTAGCGCCGGTTCTAGTGGCTTTTGGAGGGAGTTTTTGAATTGTTTAGCTTTCATTTTTCAGCACCTTAGGCTATAAATAGAGGTGCCTTCCTTGTAAATTTCAGATTTGAATTTTATCTAAAGAAACTATACTCAAAATTGGAGTGAGCATTTGGAGAGCTTTGAGCTTCTTCTCTAGTCTTATCTTGAAGGACCATGGTTTCCTCAAGTGGCGGCTTCCACACTCATCTAGGAGCATCCATTCTTCTAGTGGCGTGATCATCCAACCATTCCTCCATCTTCATGAGCATTCTCTTCTCCTTCCTTTCTTCTTCTTCAATTTGTTCATGTTATCTTGTGTTTTGAGTTGTCTAGCTTTCGGTTTTTCTATTTTCAGCACCTATATTCTGTTTTGTTTTTAAATTCTGTTCGGTTCTTTTGTTTTAAGTTCAATTCTGTTCGGTTTCTTCTTTTCCTTCTCCTTTGTTGATTCAATTTGACAATATTTGGTTCATCCAAATGAGTTTGAGAATTGGTACTTGTTATTGGTGAGTTCTTGATTTTAGAACCATGATCCAACTTCTAAGAAAGTGCCTCTATATTTTCCAGCTCAAGGTGATTCCTCAAAGTGTCAAGAATCTTGTTCTATGTGGCTATTGGAATCACATCATGTGGTATCATGAGTCTTAGGTTCATTCTTGTTTAATTGTTGAGTTGTGTGCACTTTATTTCAAGAGCTCTTTTTAATTTCTTGCAATTTAAGTTTCTGTTTTAGAATTTTAATTGAGTTTTCTTGCTGTTTTTCTTTTGCTCCAAGTGTTTGAGGAAAGGTTTATGGCACTCATAATTCTTATGAGTATGGTTGCTCTTTTGGAATGGCATTATCCTTCCTAGAGTTTACCTTAAGCTTCCTTTCATTTGTTACAATTTGTGTTGTGTCTTTTAATTTTTGAATCATGTCAAGTTGTGTCTTAGTCATGTTATTCCATATATGTCATTACTTCTAGTAGTACTTTTATTGTTTTGATTGTTTCTTGCTTTGGTGTCATATAATTTTCTGAATTAATGTTGATCCTTTGTGCATTTTCTTTTTAGAATTGAGTTCATACTTGTATTCTAGACCTATACAAGTTCCAATACATCATTTTCTATTATGTCTTTGCTAGTTCATCATTCTGTTTTTTTATTCCTATTAGGATTCCTCTGTTTCTGAAAAAAGTGCTTACTGTTTTTCCTTATTGCAACTGATTTACATACTGTAAAATTCTGAAATTCTGGATTTGAGATATTCAAAGTGTTAGAAAAAAATAGAAAAAAGAATCATTCAAAAATATGAAGTACACAAAAAATGATAAATAAAATAAAAAAAGTGTACATTCCTGCCGAAAAAAATACGGTAATCTGGCAGTGATTTTGAAAAATTTATTTCTCTCAATTGGCTTACTGTTTTTAATTGATTCCAGTGCCATTATTGAGTTAACATCTTGAAGTTTCTGTGGTATAAATTTCATAATCCAGTTCGCTCTACAACGTTCCAGTTAAATCAGTGAATATCAAGCACAGTTTGCATAAATTTTTTTTTTCCAGTAGCTAATATTTTTTTTGTTTTCTTCATCTACTCTAGTGCTTTTCCTTAGGTATTCTTTTGTGTGCCTACTTTTCTCATTGAGTTCTTTATTTTCTTGATTGTCTTTCATTCTTATTCTTTGAGTTTGTCTTACATATAGTATTCCTTTTGCAATTACCTTTCCTTGCTTATACCTTTTCTTGTTTGTCTTTATTGTTTCTTTGGTTTTGTGGTGGTTTGCTCTTAAGATTGGTGTGCTTGCTTTGACATATTTCATTTGAGGATTCCAAGGCCTCAAGATCAGATTGGTGCAAGAACATTATTTCTTTGAGAGTGATATCTTTTCAGCCTTAAATTCACTTCGGCAGTTTCAATTGGAAAGCTCACTGTTTTTGTTAATTTTTAACTTGTTTGCTGTTTTGTGTGTTTGCTGTTTTTTAATTACAAATGGCTGGATTTTCAAGTGATGCATCCTACAAGCAGAATTCTCCTTCCAAAGCTTCCATTCTTGGTGAATTACATGAAGCTCAAAGAACAATTAGAAGGTTGGAGGAAAAAATGCAAAAGATGGAGGTCCAACAAGCTAGACCATCTCCTTCTATCCATGATGGACATCATTCTCATAGACCATCTTCAAGAGCTTCTTCAAATGATGTTGGCCGTGAAGATGAGCATAGGAGAAGGAGACCTCCACCCCAAGTCCATGGACAAAGACATCATCACCAAGGGGAAAGAATTCACTACGGCAATGGCTTCTACCATGATGCAAAGTCCAAGCTTCCTTCGGTCAAACTACCTTGCTTTAATGGTTCTAGTGATCCAAATGTGTATTTAGATTGGGAGGCTAAGTGTGAACAAATTTTTGAGATCCATGAGATCCAAGATGAGCATAAGCTCAAGCTAGCCACCCTAGAGTTTAGTGATTATGCCATGAAATGGTGGCATGGGATTGTAAAGGACATTATCTATCACAAGGGTCCTCCCGTGGACTCTTGGAACTCTTTTAAGGATCATATGCGCGCTAGGTTTGTGCCCCCACATTTTAGGAAAGACCTCATGTTGAGACTCCAACGGTTTCAACAAGGCACGCTAAATGTGGATGAATATTATAAGGAGCTTGAGACGCTTGTGCTTAAAATTGAATTAGAAGAAAGTGAAGAAGCCATGGTTGCTAGGTTTGTGAGTGGTCTTAGGAAGGATATCCAAGACATTGTTGAGTTACAAGAGTATTCATCATTGGGCTCTTTAGTTCATCTTGCAATGAAGGTGGAAGCCCAACTTGCTAAGAAAAACTCTTTTAAAAATGCTTCCAATAATGGATACTACTCCAAGTCTTGGAGAAACAAAACTTCTTTTTCAAAACATCCTTCCAAAGATTCTTCTTTCAAACCCAAGGAATCTAAGCCATCAACATCTAGACCTAAGTCTCCCACTAGAACATCTAACACTAAATGCTTTAAATGTATGGGTTATGGTCATATTGCTGCAAATTGTCCTTCAAAACGAAGTATGTACATGCATGAGGGCATTGTAGTTAGTGAGCATGATTCGGATTCTTCAAAGCATTCATTGCATTCTCATGCATCTAGTGAGGAAGAGAGTGAATGTCCACTTGAAGGGGATTTGTTAGTTGTGAGAAGACTTCTTGGACAAGTTTCACAACCTTTTGATGAAAGTCAAAGGGAAAATATTTTCCATACAAGATGTCTTATTCAAAACAACATTTGTTCCTTGATAGTGGATGGGGGTAGTTGTGCAAATGTGGCTAGTACAAGAGTAGTAGATAAGCTTGGATTGCCTACTATCTCTCATACAAAGCCCTACAAATTACAATGGCTTAGTGAAGTAGGAGAAATAATTGTTAATAAACAAGTCCTCATCCATTTCTCCATTGGAAAATACAAAGATGAGGTATTATGTGATGTTGTGCCCATGGAAGCCACTCATGTTCTTTTGGGAAGGCCTTGGCAATTTGATAGAAAAGTTTTACATGATGGCTTTACCAACAAATTATCTTTTGAATTCCATGGTCACAAGGTTACTTTAAAATCTCTCTCTCCAAGAGAAGTCCATGAGGACCAAGTTATCATGAAGAAAAAGAGGGAGAGTGAAAAAGATAAAAAAGATAAAAAAGATAAGAGTTCTAAGCCTACACTCCTTGTGTCTAGGCGTGACATTGAAAGGGAAATAGTGGCTCATCATCCTTTTTTTTAGCCATCCCTAGAACTCTTAGCATAGAAACACTTGTTGATAGTCCTCATTGCTTGGAAAATTTGGTAGAAGAGTTCAAAGATGTGTTTCAAGATCCTCCAAATGGACTTCCACCTTTGAGAGGGATTGAGCACCAAATTGATTTGATACCGGGCTCTTCTTTACCAAATCGTCCCGCATATAGGACCAATCCAAGTGAAACCAAGGAAATTCGCCAACAAGTTGAGGCTTTGATTGAAAAAGGGTGGGTGCAAGATAGCATGAGTCCTTGTGCTATGCCTATCATCTTAGTGCCAAAAAAGGATGGCACATGGCGAATGTGTTCGGATTGTAGGGCCATAAATAACATAACCATTAAGTATAGGCATCCCATACCTAGATTAGATGATTTGTTGGATGAATTACATGGTTCAAAAATCTTTTCAAAGATTGATCTTAAAAGCGGCTACAATCAAATCCGTATCAAACCGGGTGATGAATGGAAGACGGCTTTTAAGACCAACTTTGGTTTATATGAGTGGTTAGTTATGCCTTTTGGTTTAACTAATGCACCAAGTACCTTCATGCGCCTCATGCATCATGTTCTTAGACCTTTCATTGGTAAGTTTGTTGTGGTTTACTTTGATGACATTCTCATTTATAGCTTATCTTTGAATGACCATAGGTTGCATGTTAGGCAAGTTTTGGAAACCCTTAGGAAGGAACATTTGTATGCTAACCTTGCTAAATGTATGTTTGCTCTTGATCATATAGAATTCCTAGGGTTTGTTGTGAGTTGTAAAGGGGTCCATGTGGACAAAACCAAGGTGGTGGCCATTCAAAATTGGCCTACACCGAAATCTTTGAATGAGGTCCGAAGTTTTCATGGGCTTGCTTCTTTCTATAGAAGATTTGTCCCAAACTTTGGTACCATTGCCGCACCACTCAATGACATAGTGAAAAAGGATGTGGTCTTTCATTGGGGAGAAGCACAACAAAATGCTTTTGATACTTTGAAAGAAAAATTGACTAATGCTCCCATCTTGGCCCTTCCTAATTTCACTAAGACATTTGAGATTGAGTGTGATGCTTCAAGCATAGGTATTGGGGCTGTTCTCCTTCAAGAGGGCCACCCCATAGCCTATTTTAGTGAGAAATTGAAGGGAAGTCATCTCAACTATTCCACCTATGATAAGGAATTATATGCACTTGTTAGGGCTTTGTTTACTTGGCAACACTATCTTTTTCCCAAAGAGTTTGTGATACATAGTGATCATGAATCTCTTAAATATTTGAAAAGCCAAAACAAACTTAACAAGAGGCATGCTAAGTGGGTGGAATTCATTGAGCAATTTCCTTATGTGATCAAACACAAGCAAGGCAAAATAAATATTGTGGCGGATGCTCTTTCTAGAAGATACACCTTGCTAAATCTTTTAACCTCTCAATATCTTGGTTTTGATCACATTAAGGAACTTTATCATGATGACCTTGATTTTTCTCTCCTCTATCAAGAGTGTCTTAAGGGAGGACACAAAGATTTTTTTATTCAAGATGGCTTTCTTTTTAAAGGAAAACGTCTTTGTGTTCCCCAATGCTCTATTAGATTATCTCTTGTTAGAGAAGCTCATGAGGGGGGCTTAATGGGACATTTTGGGGTTGCTAAAACTTTGGATGTGTTGCATGAACATTTCTTTTGGCCTCATATGCATAAACATGTTCATAGTTTGTGTGATAAATGCATAGCTTGCCGCAAAGCTAAATCTAAGATGCATCCCCATGGTCTTTATACTCCTCTTCCTATTCCTTCAATGCCTTGGGTAGATATATCTATGGATTTCATCTTAGGCTTACCCAAGACATCAAAGGGAAAGGACTCCATTTTTGTGGTAGTGGATCGTTTTTCAAAGATGGCTCACTTTATTCCTTGCCACAAAGTGGATGATGCATGCCACATTGCAAACCTCTTCTTCCAAGAAGTGGTTCGCTTGCATGGGATTCCTAGGTCTATAGTGTCCGATAGAGATCCTAAGTTCTTGAGTCACTTTTGGAAGACCTTGTGGGGCAAGCTTGGAACTAAGCTTTTATTTTCTACCACTTGCCACCCACAAACCGATGGTCAAACCGAGGTGGTAAATAGAACTTTGGGACAACTATTGAGATGCTTTATTTCGGGGAATCCTAGAGTGTGGGAGAATTTACTACCCCATGTTGAGTTTGCATATAACCGAGTAGTAAATTCTACCACCTCCCATTCTCCTTTTGAGGTGGTCTATGGGTTTAATCCCCTAACACCTCTTGATCTTCTTCCTATTCCCCTTCTTGACGATGTCTTGTGCAAAGATGGGGATGAAAAGGCTTCTTTTGTGAAAACTTTGCATAAATACATCAAGAAGAGAATTGAGAAGAAGGTTGGCAAGTATGCTGAACTTGCCAATAAGAGGAGAAAAGCATTGTTGTTTGATGAGGGCGATTGGGTTTGGCTTCACTTGAGAAAGGATCGTTTTCCTACTCAAAGGAAGTCCAAACTAATACCTCGAGGGGATGGACCTTTCCAAGTCCTCAAGAGGATTAATGACAATGCTTATGAGTTAGATATGCCTGATACATTCTTAGGTAGTCATACTTTTAATGTCAGCGATCTAACTCCTTTTTCTGTAGGTCTCCAGAATTCGTGGTCGAATTCTCTCCAACTCGGGAGTATGATGCAGATCAAGCCCAAGAGAACATGGAGGCCACTCATCAAGCTCAAGAAGAGGTGGAGGCACAAATGGAGGATGCCCATGGAGGTCAAAGTCCACCTCAAAGGATTACAAGAAGCATGTTCAAAGCCTTGGGAGCAAGAGGACATTTATTTTCTCTTTTTGTAGTGTCTTTAGTTGAAGGTGCTTAGAGGGAAACCTTAGAAACCTCTTTTGTTATAGCATCTTTTAGGTTTTAAATAGGACCTTAGGGGGGTGTATTAGTAGATAGGTGTAGGAGTAGAAAAGGGGGTGCCAAAGTGAAGGAAGGGATCACACCTTCCTTGCTTAGGCAAATTAGCGCCGGTTCTAGTGGCTTTTGGAGGGAGTTTTTGAATTGTTTAGCTTTCATTTTTCAGCACCTTAGGCTATAAATAGAGGTGCCTTCCTTGTAAATTTCAGATTTGAATTTTATCTAAAGAAACTATACTCAAAATTGGAGTGAGCATTTGGAGAGCTTTGAGCTTCTTCTCTAGTCTTATCTTGAAGGACCATGGTTTCCTCAAGTGGCGGCTTCCACACTCATCTAGGAGCATCCATTCTTCTAGTGGCGTGATCATCCAACCATTCCTCCATCTTCATGAGCATTCTCTTCTCCTTCCTTTCTTCTTCTTCAATTTGTTCATGTTATCTTGTGTTTTGAGTTGTCTAGCTTTCGGTTTTTCTATTTTCAGCACCTATATTCTGTTTTGTTTTTAAATTCTGTTCGGTTCTTTTGTTTTAAGTTCAATTCTGTTCGGTTTCTTCTTTCCTTCTCCTTTGTTGATTCAATTTGACAATATTTGGTTCATCCAAATGAGTTTGAGAATTGGTACTTGTTATTGGTGAGTTCTTGATTTTAGAACCATGATCCAACTTCTAAGAAAGTGCCTCTATATTTTCCAGCTCAAGGTGATTCCTCAAAGTGTCAAGAATCTTGTTCTATGTGGCTATTGGAATCACATCAGCTTGGCACCATGATCAACATCGATTTTTTGTATTGGACAAATCATGCTCCTACAAATTTCAAACTTGTACACCCTATATAGTATATTGAATAAACACTTTTATTTTCAATCAACATAAATCTCAATGAAATACTCAACTTAATTTACGTATAGAATAAGGAAAATTTAAATATATATTGTGGAGGTAGGAAAAGTTTTACCTAACCTCATAATGGGCGCCAAAATGTTTCTAGACAGGCCAATAAACGACCTAAACTCAGAACATTCAAGGTACTCAAGAACAAGTGTGCTCTTAACCTAATTTTTGATTTGTCTATATGTGAGGTTTTACCTAGTATATATGGAGTTAGTCTTAACCCCGTGTCTACCGTTATGATTCTCTCTTTACTGTCTGGTTAATGCTATATAATCAAAATCCCCGTCTTATGCTATTTCCTTTACATTATTCATTTACATCGGCCTCCTATCTAAATGACCAAGGATCGACCCAAGACCCATAACCAAACAGAAGCCATAAACAAAGTATCAAATAACGATGATTACCGACCAGGTCATCGGGTGTGATGACGTTGACAAGAGAAAGGTAGGTGGTCAAAAAGTCAACATAGTCGTCGTATGTAGAAGCAGGGTTCTGCATATGCATAGTCGGTTATCGCCGAGACGTGTCACTATCCGAGAGAAAGACATCGCCTAAGCGGACGTCGCCTAAGTAAGACATCGCTTGAGTAAGACATCGCCCGAAGAGTCAACCCGCATGACGTAAGCATTTCACAGAAAGGGGGGCCCACATGATGGGATAACCCTAAGTTGGGTGGCGGCACTGTGGGTCCCTCCGTGCAGAATAAACGATTAAGTCAAAGGGGCACGTGACTATGCCCACGTACTCATAAAAGATCTTCAAGGAAGGCTGCATGCATGACACGTGATTAATTAGGGCACCTAAATAGTATGATGGCACAAGAGATACGGCGCCCAAGTTAGAACCCAAGCGGCCACATGGTTAATCATTGCACTCTAGATAAGGGAAGTCCATGTGCCAGATACGCTCAGATCCCAGGAGTAGCGGCGCAAGGACCTTCTCCAAGGAACCCTAGATAATAGCAAGCAACCCAAAGGTAAACCCTAGTTTCCACCTATATAAAGGGCACGAAGAAACCCTAGTGAGGTACGTTTTCACAGTTGCATGAGTTTTAACCTAGTTCTCATAAAGTTACTCAGAACAGTAGTCCCTAGTTGTTCTTGACGGCACACCCAACTGTGAGCACAAGGCAATTAGGGCCACACAGTTTAGTCACACAGTTCCAGTTGTTGAGATTACTATACAGTTTCTAGTTACTTTGGTGTTTTCTCGCTAGCTGACTTGAGCGTCGGAGTGCAAACAGCCGCAAGGGTGCCCCTTTGTTCTTCTTTTTCAGGTACACACAGACGAGGCAGAACGAAGGTGCCCTAGCTCGTTAGAACAAGCCACGCATAAAGACGACCCAGGTCAACCGGCCAGAACATCTGGCGCCCACCGTGGGGCCGATATAAACATCGGTTCCACCACACAAGCTTTCAGTTCCAGATTCCAGAATAAGTCAAGAGGATCCCCAGAGAGCCATGACCACCCGACCAGCACGCGCTAGGAGTGAAGAGATGACCCTACAGCAACTCATGGCCATGGTGCATGGGCTACAAGACGCAGTGGCAACCTCAAAAGTAGAACAGGAGCGCATGCAGGCGGACCTAACAGCCTCTCAAGCAAGAAGCGAGGAACTCCACCGCACCAACGAGGAGTTACGCCATAGATGGCGTGGCAGAGACGAATCGGAGGCTGCATCCCCACCCAGGGAATTCACAACACCATTTTCACAGGCAATCTTGGAGACGGCAATCCCCAATACGTTCACAGGACCCAAAGCGACTTTCACGGGAATGGAGGATCCTGAAGCACACCTCACGGCGTTCCACACACAGATGTTGCTGGTAGGCGGTTCAGATGCCGTTAGGTGCAAGCTTTTTATGAGCACCTTGACAGGGATGGCCATGGATTGGTTCATCAGCCTCCCAGAGGGCCACGTCACGTCCTTTGCGCAACTTTCACAACTATTTAGAGAACAGTACCTGGCCAACAAAACTCCCGCCCCAGTCTCGTACGATCTTTTCGACGTCAAGCAGTTCCAAGGCGAAACGCTAAAAGAATACATAAGCCACTTTGGGGCACAGGTAGTGAAAGTAGGCACCAAGGAGGAACCCATGATTGTATACGCGTTCAAGAAGGGGTGCGTCCCGGATCTTTTAGTAAAACGCTTTACCGCAGTCGCCCCAAAACCTTCGCCGAGATAAGGCGACAAGCGGTAGAACATATTGCCTCCGAAGGTGAAACGTACGAGAAATGCACAACCACTGCGCCAACGCGTCCCAAGGCACAAATACGCACGCAACCTGTTCGGGTTCACCAAGCCGTCACAGAAAGAAAACACTTTGACAGAAAACGTGCTTACGAGCCACGGAGGACCCAACCTAAGGGTAGAGTAGAGGAAGGGAGAGAAGCAAGCCGCCGAGGCACAACTTCGTGATGGAACTCAAAGATCTGATTGCGGTACCCAGCATAGCCGTCAGGTTGAGGCCGCCGATTAAAGCTGACAAGGTGCTGGGACCTCGCAAGGAGTCATGGTGCGAATTCCACGAAGCATTCGGGCACCATATTAACAACTGTCTGGCGCTTGGCTATCAGTTGGATGAGCTCGTGAAGAATGGTTTCCTGAAGGATTACTTGATGGAGAAACAGGCGGGACGACCATCAGGCTCGCAACCGGGGGGCAGTGAGGGGCAGCAGCATGAGGCGCCCGTTCTCGGTGAAATCCACACCATAGCTGGTGGGTTCTCGGGTGGCGGGTGTACTACGTCACAGTGTAAAAGGTATGCGAGGTCCGTAATGTTAGTGGAAGTTTTTGAGGACCATTCTCCCGATGTGGACATCATGTTCACTAAGGAAGACCTCAGGGATGTTGTGCCGCATGACAACGATCCCATTGTGATCTCGCTCGTCACGGCAAGGAGGACAGTTCATCGGGTCTTGGTCGATCAAGGGAGCTTGGCAGACGTGATGTTCTGGCCGACTTTCGAAAGGCTACAATTATCTACGGACCAACTGAGGCCATATAGGGGCTGCTTATACGGTTTTGCGGGTGATCAAGTCGAAGTCAGGGGAACAACGTTCACAGATCGGGCCGCTTCGCGCACGGAAAAAATCAAATACCTTGTCGTGAACGCCCCCTCAGCATATAATATCCTATTGGGAAGGCCAACACTCAATAGGATAGGAGTTGTACCCTCCACGAGGCACATGAAGGTCAAATTACCTTCAATGGAAGGGGTGATCGTCACCATCTGATCTGACCAAGAGGAGGCAAAGAGATGCTACGAAAACAGCCTCAAGAACAGGCGATCAGTGTGCCATGTGACCACAACACCACCTCTTGGTGCAGGGCATGAGCATAAAAACCGACGGGCTATGATGCAGCGTCAGGGGGAACGTCGAAGGCGACGTGGTTATGGATGTGGCATTGGAAGCAACCACCAAGGGCGACGTCACCATGGAAGATGTCGAGCCGAGGTCTGAGAGCAACGCTGGAGTAGAGGAGGAGGAAAACTGCCTGGAAGCCGCCAGGGAGTCAAGCATTGTGAGAGCATTGCTCGCTAGTGAGAAGAGGCCTCGGCCAGTTGGAGATTGGCTCGAAAGGGAGATCGGCGGCAAAACTTTTAAGTTGGGGAAAACTTTAGACGGTGAGACAAGGAACAGATCGCCAAGGTGATAGGCAGGCATCTGGACGCGTTCGCGTGGTCTGCCTCGGATATGCCGGGAGTCGACCCCGATTTTTTATGTCATCGTCTAGCAATGGACCCTCAAGTCAGACCAGTCCGACAAAGAAGAAGAAAATTCAATGAAGAAAGGAGACAGGCGATCAGAGATGAAACGCAAAAACTCCTCAAGGCAGGCCACATCAAGGAGATACAGTATCCGGAATGGCTCGCCAATGTTGTATTGGTAAAGAAGAGCAATGGGAAATGGCGAATGTGTGTCGACTTCACAGATCTAAACAAAGCCTGTCCAAAGGATTCCTATCCTTTGCCCAGTATAGACGCCCTAGTGGACAGTGCAGCAGGGTGTAGGTTGTTAAGTTTCTTAGACGCATTCTTGGGGTACAACCAAATTAAGATGCACCCCATGGACGAGGAAAAAATTGCCTTTCATGACGGAGAAGTCGTGCTATTGCTACAAGGTGATGCCTTTTGGGCTGAAGAATGCGGGGGCCACGTACTAGAGGCTGATGGATAAAGTGCTTGCACCTATGCTTGGGAGGAACGTACGAGCTTACGTTGATGATATGGTCGTAACATCCCTGGAAAAAAACCAGCATATCGCTAATTTGGATGAGCTGTTCGTTACGATAGCCAAATATAAACTGAAGCTGAACCTTGAGAAGTGCATTTTCGGCGTGGAAGCAGGAAAGTTCTTAGGTTTTCTCTTGACCGAAAGAGGGATCGAAGCAAACCCTGACAAGTGTGCGGCCATCTTGGCGATGAGGAGCCCTGCTACGGTTAAGGAGGTGCAGCAGCTCACGGGTCGGATGGCCGCCCTATCGCGATTTGTGTCTGCTAGTGGAGAGAGGGGTCACCCGTATTTCCAGTGCTTGAAAAGGAATAATAGGTTTGTCTGGACAAAGGAGTGTGAAGAGGCTTTCGTGAAGCTCAAGGAGTACTTGGCGAGCCCGTCGGTTCTGTGCAAACCTCAAATGGGAGCGCCCCTCAGGTTATACTTCGCCGTAACCGAGAAGGCGCTGAGTGCGGTGCTCGTCCAGGACCAAGATCAAGTTCAGAAACCCGTTTATTTTGTCAGCAAGGTGTTGCAGGGCCCAGAAGTGAGATATCAGACTTTGGAGAAAGCAGCACTGGCAGTAGTGTTTTCGGCGAGGAGGTTGCGCCATTACTTCCAGAGTTTTACAGTGTTGGTGATGACCGACTTACCTATCCAGAAGGTTCTAAAGAAACCAGATGTGGCTGGAAGAATGGTAAAATGGGCGGTAGAGTTGTCGGAGTTCGACATCAAGTATGAGCCCCGAGGACCGATCAAGGGCCAAATCTTCGCTGACTTCGTGGTCGAGCTATCTTCTGAAACAGTGCAGAACGCCGGAGATGGTTTTCGTTGGGTGCTCTCAGTGGATGGGTCCTCTAAC
Source organism: Phaseolus vulgaris (assembly GCF_000499845.2). Lineage (NCBI taxonomy): Eukaryota > Viridiplantae > Streptophyta > Magnoliopsida > Fabales > Fabaceae > Phaseolus > Phaseolus vulgaris. Next base: position 10,093,043 of record NC_023754.2, on the reverse strand, counting down.
CAGTTGGGTAGTGGGGCCGGGATAATTCTGGAAGGACCCAACGGCGTGTTGATAGAACAGTCCCTAAGGTTTGCCTTTAATGCCAGCAATAACCAAGCAGAATATGAGGCTTTGATCGCTGGTATCTTGTTGGCAAAGGATATGGGAGCAAGGGTGCTGATGGCCAAGAGCGATTCATTGCTAATCACAGGCCAAGTAACTGGCGAGTTCCAGGCTAAGGATCCGCAGATGGCAGCTTATCTGGAGTATATGCAGGAGTTGAGGAGGTCTTTTGTTTTGTTCGAAGTAGTGCACGTGCCAAGAGAGCAGAACGCCCGAGCTGACTTGCTAGCCAAGCTCGCCAGTTCGGGCAAGGGGGGCAGGCAGAGGACTGTCATACAAGAAACCCTAAAGACACCTCGAGCGTTCGTGATGGACCACCAAGTTCTCCAAGTCTGCAAGTCAAGGGAAGGGATGGCGAGGGGTCATAAGTCTCTATCTCAGGAGACCTTGAGGACGCCAAGGGTTAGAGCGCATCCAGTGGGAGAGGCAAAGATGACGCAAGTTTGCGCCGTCCACGAGCCAGACACATGGATAACGCCATACCAGCGCTACATGGCAGATGGCGTACTCCCAATGGACCCAACGGAAGCTAGGAAGGTAAAAAAAGAACTTCAGCAAGTTCACCCTTATCGATGGCGAGTTGTACAGGTTTGGGTTCACACACTCCCTTTTAGTGCACGAGAATTATGGCCGAGCTCCATGAGGGGATTTGTGGGAGTCACATCGGAGGTCGAGCCTTGGCGACAAAAACCATCCGTGCAGGTTATTATTGGCCGACAATGAGGGAAGACTGCAAGAGATATGCCCAATGTTGCAAGCAGTGCCAGGAGCACGCCGATTGGCACAAGACGCCTCCGGAAGAGTTAAAGTCAATCTACAGTCCCTGGGCTTTCCACACATGGGGAATCGATATTCTGGGACCCTTCCCATTGGCGATTAGGCAGATGAAGTATTTGGTTGTGGCAGTCGAATACTTCACGAAGTGGATTGAAGCAGAACCAGTAGCCCAGATCACCGCGCACAAGATTCAGAATTTCGTATGGAAGAATATTGTGTGTCGTTTTGGTGTGCCCAAGCGTTTGGTATCAGATAACGGGACTCAGTTCGCAAGTCACCTGTTGAAGAAGCTGTGCGAGGATGTTGGAACTCAACAGGTGTTCGCTTCTGTGGAACACCCACAAACGAATGGGCAGGTGGAGTCAGCTAATCGGGTTCTACTGAGAGGTTTGAAGAGGAGATTGGAGAAGGCCAAAGGATCTTGGGCTGAGGAAGTTCCCCGTATAATATGGGCATATCATACCACTGAGCAATCAGGAACCCACGAAACCCCGTTTAGCTTGGTGTACGGGTGCGATGTGATGATCCCAATTGAAATCCAGGAAAGCTCGCCGAGATTCCAGAATTTCGTGGCGGAAGACTCGAATGTAGAAAGGAGGATGAACTTAGATTTGCTGGATGAGGTCAGGGAGGAGGCAAGGGTAAAGGTTGAAGCAATAAAGAGAAGAGTCGAGCGCAAGTACAATTCTAGGGCAAGGCCAAGGCAGTTCAGAGATGGCGACCTGGTAATGAGGAAGGCCCACCTATACGAGATGCAGAATAAATTGTCACCCAAATGGACAGGACCGTTTAGAATAACTAAAGCACTCGGGAACGGCGCCTACCGTTTGGAAACACTGGAGGGAGGGGCGATTCCTCGCACTTGGAACGCTACCCATCTCAAGTTTTATTACAGTTAAAGCACTGTAAGTAGCAGTTAACTCGAACAGTTAAGTGAAAACAGTTTTTAAAGGTGGCGCTCTTTTTCCCTAAGGAGGGTTTTTTAATGAGGCCACCCAATAAAGAAAGTTCGAGTCTATTAAGTTTTCCCAGTTATTGAGTTTGCATGATTATCATTTTAAGTTTTTAAACAAAAGACTTTGTCGTCCTTGTGTAATTTAGGGCAGATTCAGATCGCATGCATAAAGTTTTTTAAGTCCTCATCGCCGCTTGGCGATGAGAGACACTAGTATAAAATTGTAAACCCTCATCGCCAGTTGGCGACCGGAGGTGAGAGATAAGGTATAAGTCCTCATCGCTGCCTGGCGATTGGAGGCACAAGTTAAGTTGTAAACCTCCTCGCCCATTGGCGATTGGAGGTGTAATATGAGCTTTAGGTCCTCATCGCCGAGCGGCGATCAGAGGCACTAGTATAAAGATTTTAAGTTCTCATCGCCATCTGGCGATCGGAAGCACAAGTATAAAGTTTTAAATCCTTGTCACCACCCGGCAATCGGAGGTGAAAGTTAAGTTTTAAGTCCTACTCGCCTAGAACGAGTATAGGCGAGAACAGAATGAGAAGTCCTACTCGCCAAGAATGAGTATAGGCGAGAGTTCAGAGCAAGATGACAAGTACGTCCAGTGTGAGTTCAAACCCGGGCGCCTAGTCCTTGAGCAGGGGTCAAAGGATTCCTTCGGGACGCCCCCTCCTCAAGTATGAATAGCTAGCCCCGGTACCAGATAACAGTTCAAACCCGGGCGCCTATCCTTGAGCAGGGTTAAAGGATTCCTTCGGGACGCCCCCTCCTCAAGTATGAATAGCTAGCCCCGGTACCAGATAAAGTCCTCCTCACCCTCGAGTGAGTTCAGGCAAGATGAGATTAAAAGTCCTCAGTGCATCCAGGGAAAAGGTAGCCCCCGGGCAAGTTGAGGCACCAGATAAAGTCCTTCTCGCCGTCGAGCGAGTCCAGGCCAGATAAAGTCCTTCTCACCTCAGAGTGAATTCAGGCAAGAACAGAATACAAGACCTCTTCGATTAAGCAAATTGAGGCAAGTTCGAAAGTCCTCAGTGCAGAATCAGGCCAACCCAGTTTAGGCGATGACCTAGAAATACACATGTCACTTGGCAGATCAGGCAAGCGAGATTTCAAATACTAAAAATGACTCTCGCCTACTGCTCAGTAAGTAATTTCGTGTCAAATGTTATTGCTATAGACTAACCGTTTGTTTAAAATAAGTTGATTGCCAGAAAATTAAGCATCAGTTTGCGCTAAGTTAATTGGCTTAAGTGAGAGCCCACCAAGTTATCAAGTGATCGCACAACAGATAAAAGGTAAACCATGTGCATATGTTAACACGGTCCGAATGAAAGAAGTCATTACAAACAGATTCGCTGCACATAGACAGAGGTCGAATATGTAAGTCTTCCAGAATGTTTCTAAACAAAACGTCAAATGAAACGTTAATCTGAGGGTACAATTTGCCGACTACCACTTCATGGCAAATTGAGAACTGGGAGAGGTCCAAGTCGGGGTAAGTACAAGCGAACTGCTCCAAGGCCGCGCCAAACCCGGAAGTCAGAACGTTTGCGGCGCTGAGGTCGAGTTCTTCAATTTGTTTCTTCAGCTTTTCGTTCTCCTCAAGCGCCTGGGCAAGCTTTGCTGCAGATTCGTTCAGCTCCTTATCTTTCTCGCTCAGATCCTTGGCCTTTTGATCCTTGTCAGCTTCGGTTTTACCCAGCAGATCCTCCCTCTCAATTGACTGGGCCTCGAGCTCATCCGCGTAGGCCTTTTATCCTTGAGAGTTTCCTCCAGGTCCGCTATCCTCTCCTGCTGATGCACGGTCTGCCCTCGAGTTCGGTGACCTCTAAGAGTTGGCATTGAGCTTTTTGTCTAGTTCAGCGCTGTTTTTACGTTCGCTCCGCAAACTCGTCCTTCAGAGCATTCTCTAATCGCGAAAACTCCAATCCCCGCATCGTAAGATCACGCTTAAGTTGTTGGACTTGGTCCTTCGCAACACTGGCTCAAGGAGTCCCTTAAAGCCTCGCCCATCGTCTGGTAAAGGCGTTTCTCTACACACTCCGGTAGTCATAGCGCTAAGGTAAGCGGCGTGGGCTTTCAAAACCTCCTCGACAGGGGCTGGAAGAGCAGGGATTGGGAGAGGAGTCGAGGGTTGGTTCTCGCCGCCACCTTCATAAGTGTGGACGACCAGGGGAACATCAGGACGTGGCGGCGACACGTCTGGCTCCACTACAGGCAGGGGAGACCATGAATGTCCGCAGTCTGCTCCAGAACGCCTCCAGCAGCTGAGGTGTTCGATGGTAGAGCATCCCCAGTGCTCTCAAAGGGTGTGGAGACGCTGGGGGGATTCTCTGCGTAATCTGGGCCTGTACTCTCGTTTGCGGGTAGCTCGGTGACGGTTGCCCTGTTCCTCTTACAGAAAGTCCATCTTCAGTGCTCTCGTCATCCTCCTCATCCGACACCATTGTGGGATCTTCCTCTTGCCCTCTTTGGTGGCAGTTTCTTTCTCGCAGGGGCAGGAGGGGCGATAGGGAAATGAGCCCACAGGAGGAAGCTCGCCTCGAGCAACGGCGGCTTCCGCTACAGAATTCGGGACGGTTTGAGAAACCCGCAGCGAGTTTGTGGCGTTTGACTATAGAACGCAGTCTGGCCATATGATCTTTCCCCAACATTATATCTGCACGAAGTGATCAATGTTCACAAATCAATCCAGTTACAGATACAGGTAATTAGCAATACAAGAGTGAGCGCAGGACAGTGTAATACGAACGAGTTTGATAAAGAAGTAAAGCAGACTTGGCACAGGAAAAATCTAGATAGAGTGGAGGGACAAACCTATGTAAAGTCTTGTTGATCCTCATAGAATTCGAATTGATGATTGAGGTGGGTAAGGTAGTATTGGTGGAGGCAACTTCTTTTCAGAAGTTGCACAAGTCTCTATCGAGCTCCCCATCTTCTCTGGACTCCTAGCTTTCCGAAAATGATCTTGGGAATCATTTTTTCCCTTGTCAACCCAGTACAAGGGGAACCCATCGGAAGTGTGGGATTCTGATCATTACAGCAAACACGAACGAACTTACCCTTCCAATCCTTGAAAGATTGTTGGAAGATGGAAAGGATGGATCTCCCAGCAATCCCATTGAAGCTACCCATAGGCGATCCCCTGGGTTTTTAGCCTCAAACAGAAACAAGAACACATCTACAGAGGCTGGATGGCCTAGGTGCGCACAAACAATTTGGTATGCCCTGACAAACGCCCAGCCGTTGGGATGCAGCTGGGCAGGGGCAATATCAAGCTGGTCAGGAGCTCCCTCTCAAAGCGAGTAAAGGGGAACCTGAGCTTAACCTTCTTAAACACGGTTGCATAGACAAAGCAGAAAGGGTGGCCATCGTTGCCATCGTTATCAGTACAAACAGGTTTCCCGGGAGGACAAGGACGGATAACAACCTTGTCGTCATGCTCCTTATGGAATGTGAGGTGGGTCTTTATCTCTCAAGCGAAAATATTGGCCTCAGAGTTAATCAAGGAAGTCTCGTTCAGCAGAGCAGGAGGAGCCATGGTACAACAGTTTGTAATCAGGAATGGGGCGTGCGGTGGCACTTTGTGGGGGAGTTGATTGCGATTGGTTAGGACGAGGGCGCAGGCTCTTGAGCCCGGGTTGAATGGATGGCAGGATCCCTAGGTGGGTTACGAGATGTGGAGGGTTTCCTGACGAAGGTTGTTTGCGAGATTTTGGAGGAGGGTTTCGAGGGGGCAGGAGTGGCCCTGTACGAGCCATCGAACACTGCAGGAAAGACGAAAGGAGAGTAAGAAAAGGAAAGCGAGGGTCGATAAAAAGAATGATTCGATTCGAAAACAGGAAGGGAAATCAACATGAACAAAGGGGTCGCAGAAAGGGAAAGAAAAACCTAAAACGCAGGAAAAACAAAACAGAGAACAAACAGCCACAACGTATGCTTCAAGCAGTTAAGGGATGATGCAAGCCGATTAAAATTCGGTGAGCACCAACGAAGTGATAAAAGGTTTACCTTTTTGATGATCGAAGGGCGCGCGAGGAAATGATGATTTGGGAGACGAAGCGTTCACCAGAGATATGGAAAGTTTGAAAGTGAAGAGAAGATAATGTAACAGTGGAGTGGCGTGAGAAGTTTAGAGTTTCAAGGTTACGGAAGCGCAACGACAACGAAATAACAACCATCAATGAGTCCACGTGTCATTTGATGGGAGGGGTTGTGAAGTGTCAAGTCAGTAACCAGCGTGGGCCTTAGAGCGCGAAGCACGTAGATCGCCGTAGTTAACTTATCCTTCGCCAAGAGAGTCACGACCCGCGCCAGTCGAGTCATCGAGGGCGATAACGGGACCAAAAAGTACGCATAGTCGCCGGTCGCGCAGAGGCGATCTTCAACATGTGCGACACCGACAGTATCGTCGCCAAAGTAGAAACCAGGCGATCTGACACCTTCAGCAAGAACATCGCCGACTGTCCGATGAGTCGGGGGCGAAAACGCCGAGGGTTTAATAATAAAACTCAAACGAAGAGGCATCCCGCCGCACGAAAAAACGAAGGTCGAGCAGGAGCCATGGATGAAGTGATCATGAGTAAGGTATTTAAGGAATAAGAGGAATAAGGCAAACGCTATCT